>NW_013926202.1:0-206 GCF_000517525.1 Limulus polyphemus | reverse complement strand
TTATTGACAGTACACACTATCGTTAAATCTTGTGTCTTCTTATTGACAGTACACAGTATCGTTAAATCTTGTGTCTTCTTATTGAGAGTACACAGTATTGATAAATCCTTTCTCTTCTTATTGACAGGACACAGTATTTTTAAATTTTGTTTCTTCTTATTGAAAGTACACAGTATTGATAAATCCTGTATCTTCTTATTGATAGG
>NW_013926201.1:0-240 GCF_000517525.1 Limulus polyphemus | reverse complement strand
TTACAACATGTTGTTGTTACATGTAGTTTACACTGTCTACACGTCGTTCTCTGGTAGTACAGAGTGTAACATTTGTTGTTACAACATGTTGTTGTTACATGTAGTTTACACTGTCTACACGTCGTTCTCTGGTAGTACAGAGTGTAACATTTGTTGTTACAACATGTTGTTGTTACATGTAGTTTACACTGTCTACACGTCGTTATCTGGTAGTACAGAGTGTAACATTTGTTGTTACAA
>NW_013926200.1:0-205 GCF_000517525.1 Limulus polyphemus | reverse complement strand
CAGCATCTTTTAATATGAAACTTACAGCCAGCATTCCAATATTGAAGTTTTTACCAACCTAATAAAGGTGTAATGTGTGACAGGTAAATTTAATGTCATCTCTCTCAGGGGAATTACTAATTTTGTACTGACTGTAAAATAAATATGCCTGTTTGTGAAACACATAGATGTAAACAAGATAAAACTACATGCAAGTCAATTAGTC
>NW_013926199.1:0-205 GCF_000517525.1 Limulus polyphemus | reverse complement strand
AATAAAGGAATTCATAGTTGTAAGAACTGTTCGTATTGGACAATGATTCAAGACACAAAGAGTAAAGGAAATCATAGTTGTAAGATCTGTTAGTATTGGACAATGATTCAAGACACAAGGAATACAGGAAGTCATAGTTGTAAAATCTGTTCGTATTGGACAATGATTCAAGACTCAAAGAATAAATGAAATCTGAGCAATAACA
>NW_013926198.1:0-205 GCF_000517525.1 Limulus polyphemus | reverse complement strand
ACATGCTCGCCCTTGGGGCGTTATAATGTGATGGTCAATCCCACTATTCGTTGGTAAAAGAGTAGCCCAAGAGTTGGTGGTGGGTGGTATTGACTAGCTGCTTTCCCTCTAGTCTATCACTGCTAAACTACGGACGGCTTTCGCAGATAGCCCTCGTGTAGCTTTGCACGAAATTCAAAACAAATCAAACCAAACTTGTGAAGTG
>NW_013926197.1:0-205 GCF_000517525.1 Limulus polyphemus | reverse complement strand
CAGTAACTAAAAGTAGTATCTTGTTCTTACAAAAACAACTAAAGTCATAATGTGTTCTACTAGTAGTAACTAAAAGTCATAATGTGTTCTACTAGTAGTAACTAAAAGTAGTATCTTGTTCTTCAAAAACAACTAAAGTCATAATGTGTTCTACTAGTAGTAACTAAAAGTCATAATGTGTTCTACTAGTAGTAACTAAAAGTAG
>NW_013926196.1:0-205 GCF_000517525.1 Limulus polyphemus | reverse complement strand
ACTTTAAGTTATAATATAAAACGCATCACAGGAGATTATTGTTTTAAGTTCTAATAATGTAAAATGTATCATAGGATATTGTTGCTTTACGTTATAATAATGTAAAACACATCATAGGATATTGTTGCTTTAAGTTATAATAATGTAAAACACATCATAGGATATTGTTACTTTAAGTTATAATATAAAACGCATCACAGGAGAT
>NW_013926195.1:0-205 GCF_000517525.1 Limulus polyphemus | reverse complement strand
GTAGTGACAGTTATAATATGTAAATGACACCTAAAGTTACCCCTCACTCTACTAAACTGGAAATCTATTGTCCTACTGAACAGTAAACACTGAGGTCCTTGTGTAATGACAGTTGTAACACATAGATGACACCTAAAGTTACCCCTCACTCTACCAAACTAGAAATCTATTGTCCTACTGAACAGTAAACACTGAGGTCCTTGTG
>NW_013926194.1:0-205 GCF_000517525.1 Limulus polyphemus | reverse complement strand
CAACGTTTTCCCGAACAGGATTGTCCATACAATAAGTATGGTGAACTTGAATAACAATAATTGTTATCGTCATCGTGAAGTTGGTATCTGACCACAGCTGCAACGTGAAACTCTTTTAGAGATCACTGAAATAATTATATCAGTTGTATAAAGGGGGAATACTATTATATAATATAAGCTAATACTGGTGGGCAAGATATCTTTT
>NW_013926193.1:0-410 GCF_000517525.1 Limulus polyphemus | reverse complement strand
TGGTTACATGTACACTATTATTGTAGTAATTCAGTGAGTAATGGTTACATGTACACTATTATTGTAGTAATTGAGTTAGTAATGGTTACATGTACACTATTATTGTAGTAATTCAGTGAGTAATGGTTACATGTACACTATTATTGTAGTAATTGAGTTAGTGATGGTTACATATACACTATTATTGTAGTAATTGAGTGAGTAATGGTTACATGTACACTATTATTGTAGTAATTGAGTGAATAATTTTATTTCTTAGCAAAATATTTTATCGTCTTTATTACTTTTACTGATGTAATTTTGTCGTTATTCTTTAAAGAAAACAACAGTTAACACTAAACTTTTACAAATAATACTGTGTCTTTTTCTTTCTTGTTCTGTGTTCTAAGATAAGGTTTGTTTTTGAATTG
>NW_013926192.1:0-205 GCF_000517525.1 Limulus polyphemus | reverse complement strand
GTAATAGATGGTAATTTGTAATAGATGGTAAGCGAGTTATATCCATAGAAATAGTTAAACCAATAAAAGCTAAAATTTCTTCAGGAGTAACATCACTATATTTCAGCAATTTCCTTTTCTTCCTGACATCGTTGTTTAGGTGTTCCCCTTGCTGGTGTGCAAATCTATTTGTTATCTATTATCTAAATAGACATGGTCTGATGTC
>NW_013926191.1:0-201 GCF_000517525.1 Limulus polyphemus | reverse complement strand
GTGACCATGACGCTCCAAAAATTAATCACTTCTAAGTTGTATCATACTTCAAATGTATACTAACTTTCGTCTAAATCCATTCAGCCATTTTTGAGAAATCTTGGTGACAAAAACACATACACACAGGGGTGAAAAAAATAACCTCCATCCATTTTCGGTTGAAAGCAGTTGATCTCGAAAAAATACTTATTGCAACTAAAC
>NW_013926190.1:0-205 GCF_000517525.1 Limulus polyphemus | reverse complement strand
ATTGCTGCTGCTTAACCGTAAATCATTCACGTGATGTTTAACTTAACTGTAGACCATTCACATGATGTTTAACTTAACTGTAGACCATTCACATAATGTTTAACTTAACTGTAAACCATTCACAACGTGGTTTGCTTAACTTTAGACCATTCGCATGGTGTTTAACTTGAATGTAAATCATTCACGTGATGTTTAACTTAACTGT
>NW_013926189.1:0-205 GCF_000517525.1 Limulus polyphemus | reverse complement strand
GAACACAACGTTGTTCCAGGAAGATGGAGCACCGTGTGACACTACTAGAAACACCCAAAAGTGGAAGGAAGAAAATGGTATCCAGAAGTTGCCCTGGCCGAGCCAATCTTCTGACATGAACCCCATCGAAAACCTCTGCCATACATGACCGGCAAGTCAAGAAACAACCCAAAAAACCAAAATTCGAAGAGCGATCTACTCCAAG
>NW_013926188.1:0-205 GCF_000517525.1 Limulus polyphemus | reverse complement strand
GGGCTATCTGCGCTAGCCGTCCCTAATTTAGCAGTGTAAGACTAAAGGGAAGGCAGCTAGTCATCACCACCCACCACCACTAACTCTTGGGCTACTCTTTTACCAACGAATAGTGGGATTGACCGTCACATTATAATGCCCCAACGGCTGAAAGGGCGAGCATGTATGGTGGGACAGGGATTCGAACCTACCACCTGGCCATGCC
>NW_013926187.1:0-205 GCF_000517525.1 Limulus polyphemus | reverse complement strand
AATTGTTTCCAGCACGAGTTTGGGGCAGAGGACCAGCAATGTCGACGGCTACTCTTTCCATTGGAGCACCAACTTGATATAACTTCATTGGAGCGCGTCCCTTATGCTTGGGTCCCCTTTTAGCACAATATGTACTGCATGTTCTGCACCATTCTTCCACATCTTGTCTCATACCTATCCAGTAAAATCTGTGTCATAGGTGACT
>NW_013926186.1:0-206 GCF_000517525.1 Limulus polyphemus | reverse complement strand
CTCATTACGCCATTGCCTCCTTACATTTTTCAAAAGTTTCATAGTTTTCATGCCTAAATTTTGAACTTTAACTGAATGTGCAAGGGGTTGGTCCATTGGAGAAGGGATGTTGAACTATAATTCTGAATTTATGATGTGTGTACTTACAGAATGTGGCGAGTCTGTTGTACACGTAAAATAAGATATGTTATTAAATTTTTTTTACT
>NW_013926185.1:0-650 GCF_000517525.1 Limulus polyphemus | reverse complement strand
TGTCTTCTTATTGACCTGTGTACTAATAATGTGTACTGTCAATAAGAAGACACAGAATTTATAAATACAAGATTTAACCCAATACTGTGTACTGTCAATAAGAAGATACAAGATTTATCAATACTGTGTACTGTCAATAAGAAGACACAAGATTTAACGATACTGTGTACTCTCTATAAGAAGACACAAAATTTAACAATACTGTGTACTGTCAATAAAAAGACACAAGATTTAACAATACTGTGTACTGTCAACAGGAAGACACAAGATTTAACCTATACTGTGTACTGTCAATAAGAAGACACAAGATTTATAAATCGTGTGTCTTTTTATTAACAGTACAAGACCCAAGATTTAACCATACTGTGTACTGTCAATAAGAAGACACAAGATTCAACGATACTGTGTACTTTCAATAAGAAGACACAAGATTTAACAAAACTGTTTTATTGAAAGTACACAGTATCGTTGAATCTTGTGTCTTCTTATTGACAGTACACAGTATTGTTAAATTTTGTGTGTTCTTATTGATAGTACACAGTATTTATAAATCTTGTGTCTTCTTTTTTACAGTACACAGTATTGTTAAATCTTGTATCTTCCTATTGACAGTACACAATATTGTTAAATCTTATGTGTTCTTATTGATA
>NW_013926184.1:0-205 GCF_000517525.1 Limulus polyphemus | reverse complement strand
GGTGTTCATGGAGAAGTTGTACCAAGTAAGGCTAAAGACGAGTATGTGGGTTATAAATTCAGTAACTAGAGTTACACTTTGGTGTTCGTGGAGTAGTTGTACCAAGTAAGTCAAAAGATGAGTATGGTGGTTATAAATTCGGTAACTAGAGTTACACCTATATGTTCGTGGAGTCGTCGTACCGAGTAAGGCTAAAAATGAATAT
>NW_013926183.1:0-257 GCF_000517525.1 Limulus polyphemus | reverse complement strand
CGAACTATATTCATCTTTCTCCACAACAAGATAAACAAAGTGCACAGTTATACCTGACCCAGTCAGGTATAACTGTGCACTTTGTTTATGGCAGCTATAGCTTGATATTGATCTCTCCATTTACTAAAATCAAACACAAAATCAGACTTGTTAGTTTCTGAAACTATATCAGTAATGTTTCATGTCAGCTCATATCGTACAGAGCCAGATAATCTGCTTATTATTTGCTGGTAATGGTACATGGGCATAAGATAGAC
>NW_013926182.1:0-205 GCF_000517525.1 Limulus polyphemus | reverse complement strand
TGCTGTTCGAGCTGCCACTGTTGTAGGTTTTCTTGCCACTGCTGTCGTCTCTCTTCTTGCTTCTTTTGCTATTCTTGTATTGGTGCCATCAAATCTGCTAAGCTGTAGTTTGATTTACCACTTCTCGTTTCCATCTTATTTTTTCTTTTCCATCCCAGTCTCTGACACCAATTTGTTACGTTCTTTGTTAAGTCCTTTCTTGATT
>NW_013926181.1:0-337 GCF_000517525.1 Limulus polyphemus | reverse complement strand
TACACAGTATTGAAGATTTAACAGGAAGACACAAGATTTAACGATACTGTGTACTGTCAATAAGTAGACACAATATTTTACGATACTTTGTACTGTCAATCAGAAGACACAATATTCAACGATAATGTGTACTCTCAATAAGAAGACACAAGATTTAACGATTCTGTGTACTGTCAACAAGAAGTCACAAAATTTATCGATACTGTGTACTGTCAATAAGAAGATACATTGACAGAACACAGTATCGTTAAATCTTGTGTCTTCTTATTGACAGTACACAGTATCGTTAAATCTTGTGTCTTCTTATTGACAGTACTCAGTATAGTTAAATCTTGTG
>NW_013926180.1:0-204 GCF_000517525.1 Limulus polyphemus | reverse complement strand
AAGTTGTTGCTAAGGGATCAGTTCGTAGATGCCTTGGACAGTCCACAACTTAAGATACAAGTGAAGCAAGCACACCCCTCTACCATGCAGGATGCAATGGCCAGAGCTCTCGAATTTGAATCCTACATTAAGTCCAGTACAGATGTACCGAGGTTGGTACAGTTATATGGATTCAAGGCCATAAAAGGTCAGCTTTCAGAGAGG
>NW_013926179.1:0-204 GCF_000517525.1 Limulus polyphemus | reverse complement strand
CAAGATTTTACGATACTGTGTACTGTCAATAAGAAGACACAAGATTTAACAATAATGTGTACTGTCAATAAGAAGACACAAGATTTTACGATACTGTGTACTGTCAATAAGAAGACACAAGATTTAACGATACTGTGTACTGTCAATAAGAAGACACAAGATTTAACGATACTGTGTACTGTCAATAAGAAGACACAAGATTTA
>NW_013926178.1:0-206 GCF_000517525.1 Limulus polyphemus | reverse complement strand
AGTAATTAGTTTTGTACCATTCCAGTAAAACTATCTGTTACATGTTCATTTATCGTTACACATCTAACCACTAATTAGTTATGTACCATTCCAGTAAAACTAACTGTTACATGTTCATCTATCGTTACACACCTAACCACTAATTAGTTATGTACCATTCCAGTAAAACTACTGTTACATGTTCATTTATCGTTACACACCTGTTC
>NW_013926177.1:0-203 GCF_000517525.1 Limulus polyphemus | reverse complement strand
AGAGACTGTAGTTATTAGGAATAAATTGTTGGACATAGACAGTAGTTATTAGGAATAAATTGTTGGACATAGACAGTAGTTATTAGGAATAAATGTTGGGTATAAACTGTAGTTATTAATGATAAATGGTTGGATATAGACTGTAGTTATTAATGATAATTTGTTGGACATAGACAGTAGTTATTAGGAATAAATGGTTGGAT
>NW_013926176.1:0-205 GCF_000517525.1 Limulus polyphemus | reverse complement strand
TCTGCAACATGTTTAACAACTGTTTGTTCCTGATAATTATCAACAACTTTGTCTGCAACATGTTTAACAACTGTTTGTTCCTGATAATCATCAACAACATTGTCTGCAACATGTTTAACAACTGTTTGTTCCTGATAATTATCAACAACTTTGTCTTCATCATAGTTTAACAACTGTTTGTTCCTGATAATCATCAACAACATTA
>NW_013926175.1:0-206 GCF_000517525.1 Limulus polyphemus | reverse complement strand
TGGGTAATTAACAACTATACCCTCAGACCTCTACACAAGGATGATACCATTAGTTATATAACTAGGGATGATAGAAATGGACACTAATTAAGGATGACATCAATGGGTAATTAACAACTATACCCTCAGACCTCTACATAAGGATGATACCATTAGTTATATAACTAGGGATGATAGAAATGGACACTAATTAAGGATGACATCAA
>NW_013926174.1:0-201 GCF_000517525.1 Limulus polyphemus | reverse complement strand
AGATATTTTTAACTTTGATAGCGGTATTTTTAGTCTTTCTTACACTATATATTAAAGACTTTCATAATAATATTTTTAATCCTTCTTAAACTATATTTTGTCGACTGTTATACGGTCTTTTAGTTTTCATTCCACTAGATTTTGTTGACATTGATATGGGTCGTTTTAGTCAGTTTTCCACTATATTTTGTCGACTGTTAT
>NW_013926173.1:0-206 GCF_000517525.1 Limulus polyphemus | reverse complement strand
AAAGTTGTAGTTTTTCATGTTAGTGTACTAATATCTGAAGTAGCTATTCAGCAGTGTGTACTTTAAAGTTGTAGTTTTTATGTTAGTGTACTAATATCTGATGAAGTAGCTATTCAGCAGTGTGTACTGTATAGTTGTAGTTTTTCATGTTAGTGTACTAATATCTGATGAAGTAACTATTCAACAGTGTGTACTGTATAGTTGTA
>NW_013926172.1:0-204 GCF_000517525.1 Limulus polyphemus | reverse complement strand
ACAAAAGTCGCAGAAATGATAATAGAAGGCTAGAATTTTGCATGTAAATACGCAAGTATGCAACCGAAAAGTTTCCCAGTTACGAAAATTTCGGTAGGATGATCCGTTCGAAACTAGGAACGGAACGTAACTGGTACGAACAACGCAAAAACCTTCAATAAATCCTTTAAAACAAACAGTAGGAAGGAAAAACTCTGCATATTA
>NW_013926171.1:0-206 GCF_000517525.1 Limulus polyphemus | reverse complement strand
ACACGTTTGTTAAACCATCAAAGAAAAATTATTTACACGTTGGTTAAACCATAAAAGAAAAATTATTTACACGTTTGTTAAACCACCAAAGAAAAATTATTTACACGTTTGTTAAACCATAAAAGAAAAATTATTTACACGTTTGTTAAACCATAAAAGAAAAAGTACTTACACGTTTGTTAAACCATAAAAGAAAAATTATTTAC
>NW_013926170.1:0-238 GCF_000517525.1 Limulus polyphemus | reverse complement strand
TTGTGTCTTTCTTATTGACAGTACACAGTATCGTTAAATCTTGTGTCTTTTTATTGACACTACACATTACTGTTAAATCTTGTGTTTTATTATTGACAGTACACAGTATTGATAAATCGTGTGTCTTCTTATTGACAGTACACAGTATCGTTAAATCTTTTGTCTTCTTATTGAAAGTACCCAGTATTGTTAAATCTTGCGTCTTCTTATTGACAGTACACAGTATCGTTAAATCTTG
>NW_013926169.1:0-206 GCF_000517525.1 Limulus polyphemus | reverse complement strand
TTCTTACTGACAGTACACATTATCGTCGAATAGTGTCTCTTCTTATTGAAAGTACACAGTATAGTTAAATCTCGTGTCTTCTTATTGACAGTACACAATATGGTTAAATCTTGTGTCTTCTACTGTCAAGTACACATTATCGATGAGTATTGTGTCTTCTTATTGACAGTACATTGTATCGTTAAATCTTGCGTCTTCTTTTTGAC
>NW_013926168.1:0-205 GCF_000517525.1 Limulus polyphemus | reverse complement strand
ACTGTCAATAAGAAGACACAAGATTTAACGATACTGTGTACTGTCAATAAGAAGATACAAGATTTAACGATAATGTGTACTGTCAGTAAGAAAACACAATATTTAGCAATAATGTGTCCTGTCAATAAGAAGACACAAGATTTAACGATACTGTGTACTGTCAAAAAAAGTACAAGATTTAAGGATACTCTGTACTGTCAATAAG
>NW_013926167.1:0-206 GCF_000517525.1 Limulus polyphemus | reverse complement strand
GTTATTGTTATTGGTTTATCATATGTGGTTATTGTTCGGGATGAACAATATTAAGGAGGGGGCAGTGTTGCGTCAGCGAGTCACATGACTACTGTGACACCACGTTTCTAGAACTATCCTGTACTTTGGCAAATGCTCTAGTATTTGCTAGATATAGGGTAGTCGGGTATATATAAGAAGGTGACAACGTGACGCGGGAATGAAAT
>NW_013926166.1:0-206 GCF_000517525.1 Limulus polyphemus | reverse complement strand
CTTACTCATGTATATAATTGAAACATTGAAAGTTTGTTTGTTTATTTGTAATTAAGCACAAAGCTACACAATGGGCTATCTGTGCTCTGCCCACCACAACATTGAAAGATCCAAGGACTTGTTAAATAAAACATTACAGAGCTTGTTAGTAAATAACCTTCAAGTGCATGGAAATAATTAAAACATCTTACTTATGTATATAGTTG
>NW_013926165.1:0-290 GCF_000517525.1 Limulus polyphemus | reverse complement strand
CGAAATTACATACAAAACTCTAGATTTCTAGTTTTAGTTTTACGAATTTTGTGGTCGTTTTATGTTACTCTTTTATTGGCTTCCGTGGTCGTTTTATGTTACTCTTTTATTGGCTTCCATTAAAACGTATGTGTACTGCAGTGAAGCTTTTTGTTAACGATTGTTTCTCGAATTGTTTTTACCAGAGGGTCCTGAATTGATGGTTCTTCGCCAAATTTGGTATGTAGGTACACTTTATCGTTACGCAGTTACATGCAGAGTTTCACCTTCCTACTATTCGTTTTAAGGGA
>NW_013926164.1:0-206 GCF_000517525.1 Limulus polyphemus | reverse complement strand
TTTCTTACTTACGGTACACATTATCATCAAATATTGTCTCTTCTATTGACAGTACACAGTATTGTTAAATCGTGTGTCTACTTATTGACAGTAAACAGTTTTGTTAAATCTTATGTCTTCTTATTGAAAATACACAGTATCGTTAAATCTTGTGTCTTCTTATTGGAAGTACACAATATCGTTAAATCTTGTGCCTTCTTATTGAC
>NW_013926163.1:0-1303 GCF_000517525.1 Limulus polyphemus | reverse complement strand
AAATGCCAATTAGAAGACACAAGATTTAACGATACTGTGTACTGTCAATAAGAAGACACAAGATTTAACGATACTGTGTACTTTCAATAAGAAGACACAAGATTTTTGTGTACTGTCAATAAGAAGACACAAGATTTAACTACACATTATCGTCGAATATTGTCTCTTCTTATTGAGAGTACACAGTATCGTTAAATCTTGTGTCTTCTTATTGAAAGTACACAGTATCGTTAAATCTTGTGTCTTCTTATTGACAGAACACAGTATCGTTAAATCTTGTGTCTTCTTATTTACAGTACACAGTATCGTTAATTCTTGTTTCTTTTTATGGATAGTACACAATATTTATTGTTAAATATTCTGTTTTCTTACTGACACATGTGTCCTGTCAATAAGAAGACACAAGATTTAACGATACTGTGTACTGCCAATAAGAAGACATTAAATCTTCTGTCTTCGTATTGACAGTACACAGTATCGTTAAATCTTCCGATACTTTGTACTGTCAATAAGTAGACACAAGATTTAAAGATACTGTGTTCTGTCAATAAGAAGACACAAGATTTAACGATACTGTGTACTTTCAATAAGAAGACATTATCGTCGTAATATTGTCTCTTCTTATTGACAGTACACAGTATCGTTAAATCTTGTGTGTACTGTACAGTAAGAAACACAAGATTTAACAATAATGTGTCCTGTCAATAAGAAGACAGAAGATATAACGATACTAAGTACTGTCAATAAGAAGACACTAGATTTAACGATACTGTGCACTGTCAATAAGAGTTAAATCTTCAGATACTGTGTACTGTCAATAAGAAGACACAAGATTTAACAATACTGTGCTTCTTATTGACAGTACACAGTATCTGTAAATCTTGCGTTTTCTTACTGACATACACAGTATAGTTAAATCTTGGTCTTTATATTGACAGTACACAGTATCGTTAAATCTTGGTCTTCTTATTGACAGTACACAAGATTTAACGATACTGTGTACTGTCAATAAGAAGACCAAGATTTTCTTGCGTTTTCTTACTGACAGTACACAGTATAGTGTCTTCTTATTGACAGGACACATTATTGTTAAATCTTGCGTTTTCTTAACAAGATTTAAAGATACTGTGTACTGTCAATAAGAAGACTATCGTTATATCTTGTTGTGTACTGTCACTAAGAAGACACAAGTCTTAACGGTACTGTGTACTTTCAATAAGAAGACAAAAGATTTAACGATACTGTGTACTGTCAATAAGAAAACACAAGATTTAACGATACTGTGTACTGTCAATAAGAAGAC
>NW_013926162.1:0-206 GCF_000517525.1 Limulus polyphemus | reverse complement strand
CTTTCTGTCTGTTTTTCATGCCCTTCAGCTCTATAGTTACCCACACTGGTCCCCACAACCTTGAAGAATGTCCTGTCACACCACAGAGCTTCTGTACAGCTTCTGGCACTCTTTTGTTATCCAGCACCTTGATGCTCACAAGAGTCTGCTGGGATGCAGAATCTATGACAAAGTTACACCTTTGGCTATCCAGCTTCACTGTCACG
>NW_013926161.1:0-264 GCF_000517525.1 Limulus polyphemus | reverse complement strand
ACTCCATAAACACCTAGGTTTAACTCTATTCGGTAACTGATGCGTATGGTGGTTACAATTTAGCGTTATTTGGTACAACAACTCCACTAACACCTAGGTGTAACTCTAGTTACACAATTTATAACCACCATACTCATCTTTAGACTTACTTGGTACAACTACTCCATGAACACCTAGGTGTAACTCTAGTTACCGAATTTGTAACGACCATACGCATCTTTAGCGTTATTTGGTACAACAACTCCACGAACACGTAGGTGTAAC
>NW_013926160.1:0-206 GCF_000517525.1 Limulus polyphemus | reverse complement strand
TGAGTATGGTGTTAATAATTGGTAACTAGAGTTACACCTAGGTGTTCATGGAGTAGTTGTACCAAGTAAGGCTAAAGATGAATATGTTAATTATAAATTCATTAACTGAAGTTACACCTAGTTGTTCATGGAGTAGTTGTACCAAGTAAGGCTAAAGACGAGTAGGTTGGTTATAAATTCAGTACCTAGAGTTACACATAGGTGTT
>NW_013926159.1:0-205 GCF_000517525.1 Limulus polyphemus | reverse complement strand
GAGTAGTTGTTCCAAGAAAGGCTAAAGATGAGTATGGTGTTAAAAATTCGGAAACTAGAGTTACACCTAGAAGTTGATGGAGTAGTTGTACCAAGTAAGGCTAAAGATTTGTATGGTGGTTATAAATTCGTAACTAGAGTCACACCTAAGTGTTCATGGAGTAGTCGTACCAAATAACGCTAAAGATGAGTATGGTGGTTATAAA
>NW_013926158.1:0-206 GCF_000517525.1 Limulus polyphemus | reverse complement strand
GATACTGTGCACTGTCAATAAGAAGACACAAGACTTAACGATACTGTGTACTTTCAATAAGAAGACACAAGATTTACCGATACTTTATACTGTCAATAAGAATACACAAGATTTAACGATACTGTGTACTTTCAATAAGAAGACAAAAGATTTAAGAATACTGTGTACTGTCAATAAGAAGACACAAAATTTAACGATATTGTGTA
>NW_013926157.1:0-206 GCF_000517525.1 Limulus polyphemus | reverse complement strand
ATGACCCATTTGACTGGAGGCATCTCACTTGATGACCCACTTGTTCTATAACAGCTTGTATAATGACCCCTTTGACTGGACGCACCTCACTTGATGACTCGCTTGTTCTATAACAGCTTGTATGATGACCCATTTGACTGGACGCATCTCACTTGATGACCCACTTGTTCTATAACAGCTTGTATGATGACCCATTTGACTGGACG
>NW_013926156.1:0-206 GCF_000517525.1 Limulus polyphemus | reverse complement strand
ATAACCACATACTCATCGTTAGCGTTATTTGGTACAACAACTCCACGAACACCTAGGTGTAACTCTAGTTACCGAATTTGTAACCAACATACTCGTCTTTAGCATTATTTGGTACAACAACTCCACGAACACCTAGGTGTAACTCTAGTTACTGAATTTATAATCACCATACTCATCTTTAGCCTTACTTGGTACAACAACTCCAA
>NW_013926155.1:0-206 GCF_000517525.1 Limulus polyphemus | reverse complement strand
TTTTCATAATGGTATTTTTAATCCTTCTTAAACTATATTTTGTCGACTGTTATAAAAGTCTTTTAGTTTTCCTTCCACTAGATTTTGTTGACATTGATATGGGTCGTTTTAGTCAGTTTTCAAGTATATTTGGTCGACTGTTATAACGGACTTTTGGTCTTTCTTCCTCTAGATTTTGTTGACATTGATAAGGGTCCTTTTAGTTC
>NW_013926154.1:0-206 GCF_000517525.1 Limulus polyphemus | reverse complement strand
CGATATATATATATGGTAAATAAAAATGTTTGATTAAATACTTACAAGGACATATTTATATATATATATGGTAAATAAAAACTTCTGATTAAAAATTCACAACGACGTATATATGGTAAATAAAAACTTCTTATTAAATATTCTCAACGATATACATATACATGGTAAATAAAACTTCTATTTAAACATTCAAATCGATATATATG
>NW_013926153.1:0-206 GCF_000517525.1 Limulus polyphemus | reverse complement strand
CATTACCCTAGTGTACGTTTCACAATCGTTATCACCACCAGTTTGTTACCATTACCCTAGTGTACGTTTCACAATCGTTATCACCACCAGTTAGTTACCATTACCATACTGTACGTTTCACAATCGTTATCACCACCAGTTATAGTTACCATTACCATACTGTACGTTTCACAATCGTTATCACCACCAATTAGTTACCATTACCC
>NW_013926152.1:0-206 GCF_000517525.1 Limulus polyphemus | reverse complement strand
AGTTAATCCATTTATTTGCTTACTTATTATTGGAAAGTTAATCCATTTATTTGCTTACTTATTATTGGAAAGTTAATCCATTTATCACCTTACTTATTATTGGAAAGTTAATACATTTATTTGCTTACTTATTATTGGAAAGTTAATCCATTTATTTGCTTACTTATTATTGGAAAGTTAATCCATTTATTTTCTTACTTATTATT
>NW_013926151.1:0-202 GCF_000517525.1 Limulus polyphemus | reverse complement strand
GACATATAACTAGCACCATATTTTGTCAAACCAAGCTATACCTTACAACCCACATCTTCTCCTGACATATAACTAGCATCATATATTGTCAAATCACGCTCTACGTTAACCCGCATCTTGTTCTGACATATAACTAGCATCATATTTTGTCAAATCAAGCTCTACCTTACAACTAACATCTTGTCCTGAAATATAACTAGCA
>NW_013926150.1:0-206 GCF_000517525.1 Limulus polyphemus | reverse complement strand
TTAACGATACTGTGTACTGTCAATAAGAAGACACAAGATTTAACGATACTGTGTACTTTTAATAAGAAGACACAATATTTAAAAAAACTGTGTACTGTCAATAAGTAAACACACGATTTAACAATACTGTGTACTATCAATAAAAAGACACAAGATTTAACGATACTGTATACTGTCAAAATAAAGACACAAAATTTAACGATACT
>NW_013926149.1:0-207 GCF_000517525.1 Limulus polyphemus | reverse complement strand
AAACAAATGATGTAAAATCTGAATCCCTTGTCCAATAGTGCAAGTTTTGTTAATAGTTATAACGTTCGGTTCGTGGCTTTAATTGACTAAAATTATACAGAATATTATATTAACTGATACATACCAGACTTTTTAGAAAGTTAACTTAACGCGAAGAAATTGTACTATGTATAGATCTTGGTGACTTGCATAGTTTTAGTTTAAAAC
>NW_013926148.1:0-206 GCF_000517525.1 Limulus polyphemus | reverse complement strand
TTACTTACCCACGACTAGTTAAAATCTAAAGGTTTATCATGTAACTTACTTACCCACGACTAGTTAAAATCTAAAGGTTTATCATGTAACTTACTTACCCACGACTAGTTAAAATCTAAAGGTTTATCATGTAACTTACTTACCCACGACTAGTTAAAATCTAAAGGTTAATCATGTAACTTACTTACCCACGACTAGTTAAAATC
>NW_013926147.1:0-244 GCF_000517525.1 Limulus polyphemus | reverse complement strand
AAGGGAATAAAGGATATAAGTTATTTGTATTGTTAAACAGTCGCAATGAGGACCAATGGAATAAAGGATATAAGATATTTGTATGTTAAACCGTTGTAATGAGGACCATGGGAATAAAGGATATAATATATTTGTATTGTTAAACCATTGTAATGAGGACCAAGGGAATAAAGGATATAAATTATTTGTATTGTTAAACCGTAGTAATAAGGACCAAGGGTGTAAAGGATATAAGATATTTGTA
>NW_013926146.1:0-237 GCF_000517525.1 Limulus polyphemus | reverse complement strand
GTAAGGTGTACGAGGTTTAATTCCCCGCGGTGGACACAGCAGATAGCCAAATGTAGCTTTGCTGTAAAACAAACAACTTGTAAGGTATACGAGGTACGATTCCCCGCGGTGGACACAGCAGATAGCCAAATGTAGCTTTGCTGTAAAACAAACAACTTGTAAGGTATACGAGGTACGATTCCCCGCGGTGGACACAGCAGATAGCCAAATGTAGCTTTGATCTAAAACAAACAACTT
>NW_013926145.1:0-206 GCF_000517525.1 Limulus polyphemus | reverse complement strand
ACAGTACACATTATCGTTGAAATATTGTGTCCTCTTATTGACAGTACACATTATTGTTAAATCTTGTATTTTCTTACTGACAGTACACTTTATCGTTGAATATTGTGTCTTCTTATTGACAGTACACAATATTGTTAAATTTTATGTCTTCTTATTGACAGGACACATTATTGTTAAATCTTCTGTTTTCTTACTGACAGTACACA
>NW_013926144.1:0-206 GCF_000517525.1 Limulus polyphemus | reverse complement strand
ATTCAAACATAGCTGTAATGTTTTTAATATTTGATTGTGTCCCTATCTATCGCTAAAAAATACTTCATAACTATTTATTCAAACATAGCTGTAATGTTTTTCATATTTGATTGTGTCCCTATCTATCGCTAAAAAAATACTTCATAACTATGTATTCAAACATAGCTGTAATGTTTTGCATATTTGATTGTGTCTCTAACTATCGC
>NW_013926143.1:0-286 GCF_000517525.1 Limulus polyphemus | reverse complement strand
GATTTAACGATACTGTGTACTGTCAATAAGAAGACACAAGAGTTAAATCTTGTGTCTTCTTATTGACAGTACACAGTATCGTTAAAGATACTGTGTACTTTCAATAAGAAGACACAAGATTTAAAAACTGTGTACTGTCAATAAGAAGACACAAGATTTAACAATACTGTGTACTATCAATAAGAAGACACACGATTCAGCAATACTGTGTACTATCAATAAAAAGACAGAAGATTTAACGATACTGTGTACTGTCAATAAGAACACACAAGATTTAAACGATAAT
>NW_013926142.1:0-205 GCF_000517525.1 Limulus polyphemus | reverse complement strand
CTCCACGAACACCTAGGTGTAACTCTAGTTACTGAATTTGTAAACATCATACACATCTATAGCGTTATTTGGTACAACAACTCCACGAATACCTAGGTGTAACTCTAGTTACCGAATTTATAACCATCATATTCATCTTTAGCGTTACTTGGTACAACTACTCTATGAACACATAGGTGTAACTCTAGTTATAGAATTTATAACC
>NW_013926141.1:0-206 GCF_000517525.1 Limulus polyphemus | reverse complement strand
GTTCAATTAATTTGTATCATTGATAGTAATTTATTGATAATGGTGTTGTAACCTTAGAGATGTTGGGCACAAACCTTTAAACTATAAAATGCATTTCTCACTAACTCAAATATTATCATAGGCCATAATTATTTTACATTTCGTAGATAAATTAATTCATGGAATAAATCACATTCTATCAGTTTTGGATGTAGTTTCAAGTAATA
>NW_013926140.1:0-210 GCF_000517525.1 Limulus polyphemus | reverse complement strand
AAAGTTTCGTCGGAACGAAGTTACGGAAAGTTAATTAACAAACGGAGACGTAACAATATGTATTCACTCGACCATTTCCTTATGAAGACCCCCCCCCCCCCCATCCTCTCCACTCAGTGATGACGAGGAACAGGAGCTCATCCCATCTGCATAAAGAGCAAACCACCACAAGAGGATTTGATGAAGGGACGGTTTAGTGTACTGTTTTTT
>NW_013926139.1:0-204 GCF_000517525.1 Limulus polyphemus | reverse complement strand
GTAAGAAGACACAAGATTCAACGATACTGTGTACTGTCAATAAGAAGACACAAGATTTAACTATACTGTGTACTGCCAATAAGAAGACACAAGATTTAACAATACTGTGTACTCTCAATAAGAAGACACACGATTTAACAATAATGTGTCCTGTCAATAAGAAGACACAAGATTTAACGATACTATGCACTGTCAATAAGAAGA
>NW_013926138.1:0-206 GCF_000517525.1 Limulus polyphemus | reverse complement strand
AGAGTCCTGTGGCCGTGTTTGAGATTTTTGAGTGTATTGATTTTTTGTGTGGTGTCATGAACGGAATTCCAGGGAATGTAGAGGCCGACGGTGAATTTTGGTTTTAAACTGTGTGTCAGATCTAATAATTTTGAGGTTAAGAAAAGATAACTGTTTATTGTTTTCGTGTTCTATGGTAAATTTGATGTTGGGATGAATAGAATTTA
>NW_013926137.1:0-206 GCF_000517525.1 Limulus polyphemus | reverse complement strand
AGTAGAACCTTGAATGTACTCAGGAATTGTGTAGCCGCTTTCTACCTACGGAACACGCCAGTCCTACTCTACCTATCGTACCTACTATTTCAGCTTGATAAGGAGTAGAACCTTGAATTTACTCAGGAATTGTGTAGCCGCTTTCTACCTACGGAACACGCCAGTCCCACTCTACCTATAGTACCTACCATTTTAGCTTAATAAGG
>NW_013926136.1:0-206 GCF_000517525.1 Limulus polyphemus | reverse complement strand
ACACAAGATTTAACGATACTGTGTACTGTCAATAAGAAGACACAAGATTTAACGATACTGTGTACTGTCAATAAAAAGACCCAAGATTTAACAATACAGTGTACTGTCAATAAGAAGACACAATATTTAACGATACTGTGTACTGTCAATAAGAAGACACAAGATTCAACGATAATGTATACTGTCAGTAAGAAAACAGTATTTAA
>NW_013926135.1:0-319 GCF_000517525.1 Limulus polyphemus | reverse complement strand
GATTATATGTAGTGAAAATGATTATGATATACTGAGTGAGAAAATACTGGAAGTGGATTATATGTAGTGAAAACAATTATGATATACTGAGTGAGAAAATACTGGAAGATTGGATTATGTGTAGTGAAAACGATTACGATATACTGAGTAAAAAATACTGGAAGTGGATTATGTGTAGTGTAAACAATTACGATATACTGAGTGAGAAAATACTGGAAGTGGATTATGTGTAGTGAAAACAATTATGATATACCGAGTGAGAAAATACTGGAGGTGGATTATGTGTAGTGAAAACGATTACGATATACTGAGTAAAAAA
>NW_013926134.1:0-217 GCF_000517525.1 Limulus polyphemus | reverse complement strand
GTTACTAGAGGAAAACTCGTGAAACATTCAATGTTACCTGTTACTAGAGGGAAAACTCTTGAAACATTCAATGTTACCTGTTACTAGAGGGAAAACTCGTGAAACATTCAATATTACCTGTTACTAGAGGGAAAACTCGTGAAACATTCAATATTACCTGTTACTAGAGGGAAAACTCGTGAAACATTCAATATTACCTGTTACTAGAGGGAAACTC
>NW_013926133.1:0-206 GCF_000517525.1 Limulus polyphemus | reverse complement strand
GTGTGTACTGTCAATAAGAAGATAAAAGATTTAACAATACTGTGTACTGTCAATAAGAAGATAAAAGATTTAACAATACTGTGTACTGTCGATAAGAAGACACAAGATTTAATAATACTGTGTACTATCACTAACAAGCCACAAGATTTAACGATAGTGTGTACTGTCAATAAGAAGACATAAGATATAACGATACTGTGTACTGT
>NW_013926132.1:0-205 GCF_000517525.1 Limulus polyphemus | reverse complement strand
ACAAGATTGAACAATACTGTGTACTGTCAATAAGAAGACACAAGATTTAACAATACTGTGTTCTGTCAATAAGAAGATACAGGATTTATCAATAATGTGTACTGTCAATAACAAGACACAAGATTTAACGATACTGTGTACTATCATAACAAGTCAAACATTTAATGATACTGTGTACTATCAATAACAAGCCACAAGATTTAAC
>NW_013926131.1:0-233 GCF_000517525.1 Limulus polyphemus | reverse complement strand
CTTTACTCCACTGTGTTTATTAAATAAGTATGTCACGTTATAGTATCTTTACTCCACTGTGTTTATTAAATAGTATGTCACATTATAGTATCTTTACTCCACTGTGTTTATCAAATAGTATGTCACGTTATAGTATCTTTACTACACTGTGTTTATAAAATAGTATGTCACATTATAGTATCTTTACTCCACTGTGTTTATAAAATAGTATGTCACATTACAGTATCTTTACT
>NW_013926130.1:0-206 GCF_000517525.1 Limulus polyphemus | reverse complement strand
GGATATCTGTATTACACATTATGTTTTTTAGCTATTTGTATTACACATTATGTTTCTCGGATATCTGTATTACACATTATGTTTCTCAGAGATCTGTATTACACATTATGTTTCTCAGATATCTGTAATCAGGTACTACTTAGTGGGTTTCCGGTTGACACCCAAACTACCAGGAAAACTATTCTGTGAGATTCAGTGTATCAAAT
>NW_013926129.1:0-241 GCF_000517525.1 Limulus polyphemus | reverse complement strand
AGTAGTTCTAACTAGGTACACTCATCTTTGAGTCTTTTGAGTTTGTTAATAACATCAGTAGTTCTAACTAGGTACGTTCATCTTTGAGTTTGTTAATAACATTAGTACTTCTAACTAGGTACATTCATCTCTGAGTTTGTTAATAACATTAGTAGTTCTAACTAGGTACGTTCATCTTTGAGTTTGTTAATAACATTAGTAGTTCTAACTAGGTACGTTCATCTTTGAGTCTGTTAATAAC
>NW_013926128.1:0-205 GCF_000517525.1 Limulus polyphemus | reverse complement strand
TGTCTAATAATATATTTTAAAACTGAGTGGTGAAAGTATCTATGTCTGATAATATCTTTTAAAACCGAGTGCTGAAAGTATCTGTGTCTGATAATGTATTTTAAAACCGACTGCTAAGTATCTATGTCTGATGTATTTTAAAACCAACTGCTGAAAGTATCTATGTCTAATAATATATTTTAAAACCGAGTGGTGAAAGTATCTA
>NW_013926127.1:0-343 GCF_000517525.1 Limulus polyphemus | reverse complement strand
TATCCATGTGATCCATAAGTTATAATATACATTTTAGGACAAAACATATCCATGTGATCCATAAGTTATAATATACATTTTAGGACAAAACATATCCATGTGATCCATAAGTTATTATATACATTTTAGGACAAAACATATGCATGTGATCCAGAAGTTATTGTACACATTTTAGGACAAAACATATCCATGTGATCCAGAAGTTATTATATACATTTTATGACAAAACATATCCATGTGATCCATAAGTTATTATATACATTTTATGACAAAACATATCCATGTGATCCATAAGTTATTATATACATTTTATGACAAAACATATCCACGTGATCCATAAGTT
>NW_013926126.1:0-206 GCF_000517525.1 Limulus polyphemus | reverse complement strand
GCGTAACCACTACTTAAATAAAGGATCGCTCATGGATGGTTTAAGACTAACTAGAACGTAACTACCACTTAAATAAAAACAAGGATCGCTGTTGGTTGGTTTAGGGCTAACTAGAACGTAACTACCACTTAAATAAAAACAAGGATCGTTGTTGGTTGGTTTAGGGCTAACTAGAACGTAATTACCACTTAAATAAAATCAAGGAT
>NW_013926125.1:0-205 GCF_000517525.1 Limulus polyphemus | reverse complement strand
GCCGTAAACCTGTGTGTGTTTTTAGTATGACTATATGCAAATACTCAAATGTTAAACTTGTGTGTGTTTTTAGTATGACTATATGCAAATACTCAAATGTTAAACCTGTGTGCATTTTTAGTATGACTATATACAAATACTCAAATGTTAAACTTCTGTGTTTTAGTATGACTATATGCAAATACTCAAATGTTAAACTTGTGTG
>NW_013926124.1:0-224 GCF_000517525.1 Limulus polyphemus | reverse complement strand
AAATCAGTATGTAACCATACAATCTACTTTGGTTACAATGTAAATCAGTATGTAATCACATGATCTACTTTGGTTACAATAAATCAGTATGTAACCACACAATCTACGTTGGTTACAATAAATCAGTATGTAACTACACGATCTACTTTGGTTACAATAAATCAGTATGTAACCACACAATCTACGTTGGTTACAATAAATCAGTGTGTAACCACATGATCTAC
>NW_013926123.1:0-248 GCF_000517525.1 Limulus polyphemus | reverse complement strand
TATTTTCTGACGAACTACATGTACATTGTGTTGTTTGCATGTTCCTATTTTCTGACGAACTACATGTACATTGTGTTGTTTGCATGTTCCTATTTTTTGACGAACTACATGTACATTGTGTTGTTTGCATGTTCCTATTTTTTGACGAACTACATGTACATTGTGTTGTTTGCATGTTCCTATTTTTTGACGAACTGCATGTGCATTGTGTTGTTTGCATGTTCCTATTTTTGACGAACTACATGTAC
>NW_013926122.1:0-436 GCF_000517525.1 Limulus polyphemus | reverse complement strand
TTACCAAAGATGAGTATGGTGGTTATAAATTGTGTAACTAGAGTTACACCTAGGTGTTCGTGGAATTGTTGTACCAAATAACGCTAAAGAGAGTATGGTGGTTATATATTCAGTAACTAGAGATACACCTAGGTGTTTATGGAGTAGTTGTACCAAGTAAGGCTAAAGATGAGTATGGGGGTAATAAATTCAGTAGTTGTACCAAGTAAGACTACCTAGGTGTTCATGGGGTAACTCTACTTACAGTATTTATAACCACCATACTCATCTGTAGCCATACTTGGTACAACTACTCCATAAACTCCTAGGTGTATCTCTAGTTACCGAATATATAACCACCATACTCTCTTTAGCGTTATTTGGAACAATAACTCCACGAATACCTAGATGTAACTCTAGTTACCGAATTTATAACCACCTTACTCATCTCTAGCCT
>NW_013926121.1:0-202 GCF_000517525.1 Limulus polyphemus | reverse complement strand
AGTTAATAGTAGTTATTAAACCAACATGTAGTTAATAATAGTTATTAGACCAACATGTAGTTAATAGTAGTTATTAGACCAACATGTATTTAATAGTAGTTACTAGACCAACATGTAGTTAATAGTAGTTATTAGACCAACATGTAGTTAATAGTAGTTATTAGACCAACATGTAGTTAATAGTACTTATTAGACCAACATA
>NW_013926120.1:0-206 GCF_000517525.1 Limulus polyphemus | reverse complement strand
AGCAAAGCAACAAGAGATGGAGAAGGTCATAGATGGCCTAATTAAGGAAGGGATAGTCGAGAAATCAGATAGTTCCTGGTCAGCTCCCGTCGTGTTAGTCCAGAAGAAGGATGGGACCCAACATTGCTGTGTGGACTTCAGGGCTCTTAACAGTATAACCGAAAAAGACTCATACCCACTGCCAAAAATTGATGATACTCTTGATG
>NW_013926119.1:0-206 GCF_000517525.1 Limulus polyphemus | reverse complement strand
ACTATTAGTATAATACTATTCATGTACTGTTAGTGTAATACCATTCATGTACTGTTATTGTAATACCATTCATGTACTGTTAGTGTAATAATATTAGTATAATACTATTCATGTACTGTTAGTGTAATACTATTCATGTGCTATTAGTGTAATACTATTCATGTACTGTTAGTGTAATACCATTCATGTACTGTTAGTGTAATACC
>NW_013926118.1:0-627 GCF_000517525.1 Limulus polyphemus | reverse complement strand
CAAAATTTGGAAAAAACATGGGCTATAGCCTTTTGTTTTTGGTGAAAATATGAATTTTTTTTGAAAATGGAAAAAAGCGTTTTTTTACCTTAAACAAAATTCCAACATATAAAAGGCCATCACGTCTTCTTATCAAATAAACTCCACCTTTTGGATTGTTTGTACTCTGGCTTAGCGAAAGTTAAATTTTTTTTAGCTTTTATAGTGAAATAATGTTTTTCGTCAATGCTATAATGTCTCAATTTTGAGTTTTCCGACGAAATAAGCACTATAGGGTATTTTTATATTGATTTTTCGATGTTATTTTTAAAGCTATTCTTTGTTTATAATATAATTTTTTTTCCGTCTTCGAACAACAATAAAATGGACACCAATCTCTTATCAAAATTTCGGTTAATGAAATAACTATTGGGAATTTTGATAAAAGGATCTCTATTTTAAAAGTCTTACATCAAGGGCATCTTTGAATTGAATTATAAAGAAAAACAATTTTTTTAAAAATTTGGGAAAAAACATGTACTATAGCCTTTAGTTTTTGGTGAAAATATGAATTTTTTTGGAAAATGGAAAAAAGGTTTTTTTTGACGCAAAATTAATAGAAAAATATCCTATAGTGCTTATTTCGTC
>NW_013926117.1:0-228 GCF_000517525.1 Limulus polyphemus | reverse complement strand
TAATATCGTAAGTTTATTTATATATAGATGTTTACTTTGTATATACATAACATCGTGAGTTTATTTATAAATAAATTTATTACTTTGTATAAACATAATATCGTAAGTTTATTTATAGATAGATGATTACTTTGTATATACATAATATCATGGGTCTATTTATAGATAAATTTATTACTTTGTATATACATAATATCGTGAGTCTTTTTATAGATAAATTTTTTATTA
>NW_013926116.1:0-204 GCF_000517525.1 Limulus polyphemus | reverse complement strand
AAAAGAAAAAACGTTAGAGTTCTTTTCCAGCAGGAGTAACACCTAGAGAGAATACAAAAGAAAACTCAAAACACCGTAGATATAATTAATTAGGAATATATTAGTACTTCATTTGTCGATATTTTAAGACATGTTATTAAATGGATGTATCCTCCCGTTTTAAACACTACCTTATGCTGAATATCATTTTAATCGCTGTCTGTC
>NW_013926115.1:0-206 GCF_000517525.1 Limulus polyphemus | reverse complement strand
GAAACCTATCTATAAAACAGCTACATAGATTAAACTCACTTGGCTGATGTTGAAACATATCTATAAATATAAAACAACTACATAGATTAAACTCACTTGGCTGATGTTGAAACATATCTATAAATATAAAACAACTAGTAGCATGTCATGCAGTATCATTGATATTTTAAAGTGTGTGTACTAAGTTGATTTTTGTGTGGAAGAAA
>NW_013926114.1:0-203 GCF_000517525.1 Limulus polyphemus | reverse complement strand
AAAGACTAACATGTATATCTTTATAAGAGACAATATAAAGACTAACATTTATATCTTTATAAGAGACAATATAAAGACTAACATTTATATCTTTATAAGATACAATATAAAGACTAACATCTATATCTTTACAAGATACAATATAAAGACTAACATCTATATCTTTATAAGAAACAATATAAAGACTAACATTTATATCTTTA
>NW_013926113.1:0-204 GCF_000517525.1 Limulus polyphemus | reverse complement strand
TTCGTTTTACTATTGGTCTAACATTCCAGGTAAAAGTTTGGTCGTTTTACTATTGGTTTAACATTCCAGGTAAAAGTTTGGTTCATTTTACTATTGGTTTAACATTCCAGGTAAAGGTTTGTTCGTTTTACTATTGGTTTAACATTCCAGGTAAAGGTTTGTTCGTGTTACTATTGGTCTTTAACATTCCAGGTACAAGATTGG
>NW_013926112.1:0-275 GCF_000517525.1 Limulus polyphemus | reverse complement strand
GTATGTGTATTTAATTATTGTTTGGAGTGTAGTTGTGTATGTGTATTTAATTATTGTTTGGAGTGTAGTTGTGTATGTATGTGTATTTAATTATTGTTTGGAGTGTAGTTGTGTATGTGTGTATGTGTATTTAATTATTGTTTGAAGTGTAGTTGTGTATGTGTATTTAATTATTGTGTGGTGTGTATGTGTGTATGTGTATTTAATTATTGTGTGGTGTGTAGTTGTGTATGTGTGTATGTGTATTTAATTATTGTTTGGAGTGTAGTTACGTA
>NW_013926111.1:0-357 GCF_000517525.1 Limulus polyphemus | reverse complement strand
AAATGTAACTCTGTTTTGGTATAATCACGACGTAACCAAAAATCAAAGTTACATTTATTATATTTTTGGTTACGTAATATAATAAATGTAACTCTGTTTTGGTTATAATCACGCTGATTTTTAGTTAAGTAATATAATAAATGTAACTCTGTTTTGGTATAATCACGTTGATTTTTGGTTACGTAATATAATAAATGTAACTCTGTTTTGGTATAATCACGTTGATTTTTGGTTACGTAATATAATAAATGTAACTCTGGTTTGGTATAATATAATAAATGTAACTCTGTTTTGGTATAATCACGCTGATTTTTGGTTACGTAATATAATAAATGTAACTCTGTTTTGATTATAATC
>NW_013926110.1:0-205 GCF_000517525.1 Limulus polyphemus | reverse complement strand
GGCTAAAGATGAATATGGTGGTAATAAATTCGGTAACTAGAGTTACACCTAGGTGTTCGTGGAGTTGTTGTACCAAATAACGCTAAATTTGATTATGTTGGTTACAAATTCGGTAACTAGAGTTACACCTAGGTGTTCGTGGAGTTGTTGTACCAAATAACGCCAACGATGAGTATGGTGGTGATAAATTCGGCAACTAGAGTTA
>NW_013926109.1:0-206 GCF_000517525.1 Limulus polyphemus | reverse complement strand
GTGCAATCATCACCTCTTCAAACAATCAGTGTACGTGCAATCATCACCTCTTCAAACAATCAGTGTACGTGTAATCATCACCTCTTCAAACAATCAGAGTACGTGCAATCATCACCTCTTCAAACAATCAGTGTACGTGTAATTATCACCTCTTCAAACAATCAGAGTACGTGCAGTCATCTCCTCTTCAAACAATCAGTGTACGT
>NW_013926108.1:0-447 GCF_000517525.1 Limulus polyphemus | reverse complement strand
TATCAACCTGTAGATTTTTTTAAGTTATGGTAATCATCAACCTGTAGCTTTGTTTGAGTTATGGTAACATCACCTGTAGCTTTGTTTGAGTTATGGTAGTCATCAATTTGAGTTATGATAGCCATCAACCTGTAGCTTTGTTTGAGTTATGGTAGTCATCACCTGTAGCCTTGTTTGAGTTATGGTAGTCATCAACTTGTAGCTTTGTTTGAATCAACCTGTAGCTTTGTTTGAGTTATGGTAGTCATCACCTGTAGCTTTGTTTGAGTTATTGTAGTCATCACATGTAGCTTTGTTTGAGTTATGGTAGTCATCACCTGTAGCTTTGTTTCAGTTATGGTAGTCATCACCTGTAGCTTTGTTTGAGTAGTGGTAACATCACCTGTAGCTTTGTTTGAGTTATGGTAGTCATTAACCTGTAGCTTTGTTTGATTTATGCTTGTCATC
>NW_013926107.1:0-216 GCF_000517525.1 Limulus polyphemus | reverse complement strand
CCCCTTGCCAAAATGAAATATCAACAGAAACTTGGAGACATCATCTACTAGTGAAGACGTACTAATGAATAGTCCTCCTACCAACAGGAAAACATCAGACCCACTGAGGACTCCAGAGATGATAAGACCTTTCAGGAAGGCATCCCCACGAAAGACCAAAATAACCAGGAAAAAACGATATTCGGCTGTTTTGACCTCTATACCCAAAAAAAAAAA
>NW_013926106.1:0-426 GCF_000517525.1 Limulus polyphemus | reverse complement strand
TTTTATAGCTCCATATGTATGTACTAGCAGCGGTTACTACTTGTTGTTATAAATAGACAAATATATATTCTGTTATACAGCTCCATATGTATGTACTAACAGCGGTTACTACTTGTTGTTATAAATAGACACATATATATTCTGTTATACAGCTCCATATGTATGTACTAGCAGCGGTTACTACTTGTTGTTATAAATAGACACAACTACTTGTTGTTATAAATACACATATATATCTTGTTATATAGCTCCATATGTATGTACTAGCAGCGGTTACGACTTGTTGTTATAAATAGACATATATATCCTGTTATATAGCTCCATATGTATGTACTAACAGCGGTTACTACTTGTTGTTATAAATACACATATATATTCTGTTATATAGCTCCATATGTATGTACTAGCAGCGGTTACTACTTGTTG
>NW_013926105.1:0-500 GCF_000517525.1 Limulus polyphemus | reverse complement strand
TGAGTATGGTGTTTATAATTTCAGTAAATAGAATTACACCTAAGTGTTCATTAAGTAGTTGTACCAAGTAAGGCTAAAGATGAATATGTTGGTTATGAAATCGGTAACTAGAGTTACACCTAGGTGTTCATGGAGTAGTTGTACCAAGTAAGGCTAAAGATGAGTATGATGGTTATAAATTCGGTAACTATAGTTACACTAGGTGAATAAATTCCGTAACTATAGTTACACCTAGGTGTTTATAACTACTCCTTAGCCTTACTTGGTACTGATGAGTATGATGGTGGTTACAGAATTTATAATAGTTACACCTAGATGTTTATGGAGAAGTCGTAATCAAGTAAGGCTAAAAATGAGTATGGTGGTTATATATTCGGTGACTATAGTTACACCTAGGTTTTTATTCAGTTTTTGTTCGAAGTAAGGCTGAAGATGAGTATGGTGGTTATAAATTTGTAACTATAGTTACACCTAGGTATTCATGGAGTAGTTGTACCAAG
>NW_013926104.1:0-204 GCF_000517525.1 Limulus polyphemus | reverse complement strand
AAGTATGTGTAGTAAAATATTAGTAGTATGTGTAGTAAAATATTAGAAGTATGTGTAGTAAACTATTAGTAGTATGTGTAGTAAACTATTAGTAGTATGTGTAGTAAAATATTAGTAGTATGTGTAGTAAAATATTAGAAGTATGTGTAGTAAACTATTAGTAGTATGTGTAGTAAAATATTAGTAGTATGTGTAGTAAATATT
>NW_013926103.1:0-351 GCF_000517525.1 Limulus polyphemus | reverse complement strand
AGGAACAGTAATTAAAGGAAAGACAATAATGGAACAATTTACCACTCATTGTACTAACTGAAACTGATTTGAAGAACAGGACAGTAATTACAGGAAAGACAATAATGGAACAATTTACCACTCTTGTACTAACTGAAACTGATTTGAAGAACAGGACAGTAATTACAGGAAAGACAATAATGGAACAATTTAACACTCTTGTACTAACTGAAACTGATTTGAAGAACAGGACAGTAATTACAGGAAAGACAATAATGGAACAATTTAACACTCTTGTACTAACTGAAACTGATTTGAAGAACAGGACAGTAATTACAGGAAAGACAATAATGGAACAATTTAACACCCTTG
>NW_013926102.1:0-200 GCF_000517525.1 Limulus polyphemus | reverse complement strand
CACAAGATTTAACGATACTGTGTAACTGTTCAATAAGAAGACACAAGATTTAACGATACTGTGTAATGTCAATTAGAAGATACAACATTTAACCAAACTCTGTACTGTCAACTAAGAAGACAAAAGATTTAAAGATACTGTGTACTTCAATAAGAAGACAAAAGATTTAAAGATACTGTGTACTGTCAATAAGAAGACAC
>NW_013926101.1:0-509 GCF_000517525.1 Limulus polyphemus | reverse complement strand
TGTCGTTAATATCTACTGTTGTTTAATGTTTAGTAACATACCAGTGTCAAAGAAAAACATTAAACAACAGTAGATATTACGACATTTAAACAGGTAGTAACATACCAGTGTCAAAGACCAACATTAAACACCACAACATTTAAACAGGTAGATATTAACGACATTTTAAACAGGTAGTAACATACCAGTGTCAAAGGCCAACATTAAACAACAGTAGATATTACTGTTGTTTAATGTTTCTTTGACACAGGTAGTAACATACCAGTTTAAATGTCGTTAATATCTACTGTTGTTTAATGTTGGTCTTTGACATTGGTATGTCACTACTTGTTTAAATGTCGTTAATATCTACTGTTGTTTAATGTTGGTCTTTGACATTGGTATGTTACTACCAGTTTTAATGACGTTAATACCTACTGTTGTTTAACGTTTTTCTTTGACATTGGTATGTTACTTCTTGTTTAAATGTTGTTAATATCTACTGTTGTTTAATGTTGGTCTTTGACATT
>NW_013926100.1:0-227 GCF_000517525.1 Limulus polyphemus | reverse complement strand
ACCAACTAATGTTCTTCTAACTTTTACTGTATTCTACTACCAACTAATGTTCTTCTAACTTTTACTGTATTCTACTACCAACTAATGTTCTTCTAACTTTTACTGTATTCTACTACCAACTAATGTTCTTCTAACTTTTACTGTATTCTACTACCAACTAATGTTCTTCTAACTTTTACTGTATTCTTCTACTAACTAATGTTCTTCTAACTTTTACTGTATTCTCT
>NW_013926099.1:0-206 GCF_000517525.1 Limulus polyphemus | reverse complement strand
TCAATAAGAAGACAAGATTTACCAATACTGTGTACTGTCAATAAGCAGACACAAGATTTATCAATACCGTTTACTCTCAATAAGAAGACCCAAGATTTAACAACACTATGTACTATCAAAAAGAAGACAAGATTTAACGATACTGTAAACTGTCAATAAAAAGACACAAGATTTAACAATACTGTGTCCTATAAATAAGAAGATAC
>NW_013926098.1:0-205 GCF_000517525.1 Limulus polyphemus | reverse complement strand
TGTACTGTCATTAAGAAGACACAAGATTTAACGATACTGTGTACTGTCAATAAGAAGACACAAGATTTAACGATACTGTGTACTGTCAATAAGAAGACATAGGATTTAACGATACTGTGTACTATCAATAAGAAGACACAAGATTTAACGATACTCTGTACTTTCAATAAGAAGACACAAGATTTAACAATACTGTGTACTGTCA
>NW_013926097.1:0-217 GCF_000517525.1 Limulus polyphemus | reverse complement strand
CTGTGTACTAACCAATAACAAGCCAAAAGATTTAACGAAACTGTGTACTGTGAATAAGAAGACAAAATATTTAACAATACTGTGTACTGTCAATAAGAAGTCACAAGATTTAACGATACTGTGTACTATCAATAACAAGCCAGAAATTAAACGATACTGTGTACTATCAATAACAAGCCATAAGATTTAACGATACTGTGTACTATCAATAACAAGC
>NW_013926096.1:0-207 GCF_000517525.1 Limulus polyphemus | reverse complement strand
AATGTTGAATATTTTATATCTATAGTATTGTTGATTTTCTTACTAAGGGAATGTGGAATATTTTATATCTATAGTATTGTTGATTTTCCTACAAAAGATACATTAAATATATTATATCTATAGTATTTTTGATTTTCCTACTAAAAAAAATGTTGAATATTTTATATCTATAGTATTGTTGATTTTCCTACAAAAGATACATTGAAT
>NW_013926095.1:0-492 GCF_000517525.1 Limulus polyphemus | reverse complement strand
GATGGATATTGGGTGGTAGGTCTTTCATTATATATGGATATTGGATGGTAGGTCTTCCATTATATATGGATAGTGGCTGGTAGGTCTCTCATTATAAATGGATAGTGGCTGATAGGTCTTTCATCATATATGGATAGTGGCTGGTAGGTCTTTCATTATATATGGATAGTGGCTGGTAAGTCTTTTAATACAGATGGATAGTGGATGGTAGGTCTTTAATACAGATGGATAGTGGCTGGTAGGTCTTTTAATACAGTGTTAGGTCTTTTATGATAGATGGATAGGGTAGGTCTTTTAATATAGATAGATGGTAACTGGTAGGTCTTTTATTATAGATGGATAGTGACTGGTAGGTCTTTTAATACAGATGGATAGTGACTGGAAGGTCTTTTAATACAGATGGATTGTGGCTGGTAGGTCAATCATTATATATGGATAGTGACTATTAGGTCTTTTACTATTGATGGATAGTAAATGGTAGGTCTTTATGAT
>NW_013926094.1:0-206 GCF_000517525.1 Limulus polyphemus | reverse complement strand
AGTAAGAAAACACAAGATTTAACAATAATATGTCCTGTCAATAAGAAGACACAAGATATTACGATATTGAGTACTCTCAATAAGAAGACACAAGATTTAACGATACTGTGTACTGTCAATAAAAACACACAAGATTTAACAATACTGTGTACTGTCAATAAGAAGACACAAGATTTAACGATACTGTGAACTGTCAAAAAGAAGAC
>NW_013926093.1:0-206 GCF_000517525.1 Limulus polyphemus | reverse complement strand
CTTGTGTCTGCTTATTGACAGTACACAGTATTGGTAAATCTTGTCTTCTTATTGATAGTACACAGAATCGTTAAATCTTGTGTCTTCTTATTGACAGTACACAGTATTTAAAAATCCTGTATTTTCTTATTGACAGGACACAGTATTGTTAAATCTTGTGTCTTCTCAATGACAGTACATAGTATTGTTAAATTTTGTGTCTTCTT
>NW_013926092.1:0-208 GCF_000517525.1 Limulus polyphemus | reverse complement strand
AAAACACGCATTGTCACAACCACAATAACCATATAGTAGGCTGTAAAAACACGTATTGTACAACCACAATAACCATATAGCAGGCTGTAAAAAACACGTATTGTACAACCACAATAACCATATAGTAGGCTGTAAAAAACACGTATTGTACAACCACAATAACCATATAGTAGGCTGTAAAAAACACGTATTGTACAACTACAATAAC
>NW_013926091.1:0-206 GCF_000517525.1 Limulus polyphemus | reverse complement strand
GTTATTAACCTACACAGTGTACTGTATTCACTTGTTGGTTTGTTATTAACCTACACAGTGTACTTTATTCACGTGTTTGTTTGTTATTAACCTACACAGTGTACTGTATTCACTTATTAGTTTGTTATTAACCTACACAGTGTACTGTATTCACTTGTTTGTTATTAACCTACACAATGTACTGTACTAACTTGTTTGTTTATCTG
>NW_013926090.1:0-206 GCF_000517525.1 Limulus polyphemus | reverse complement strand
ACATGCAAAATTTTAGCCTTCTATTATCATTTTTGCAACTTTTGTGGTCGTTTTATGTTACTCTTTTATTCGCTTTTCTGAAAGCGTATGTGTACTGCAGTGAAGCTTTTTGTTACTGATTGTTTCTCGATTTCTTGTTACCAGAAGGTCCTAAATTGATGATTCTTCACCAAATTTGGTAAATAGGTACACTTTAACGTTGCCTA
>NW_013926089.1:0-472 GCF_000517525.1 Limulus polyphemus | reverse complement strand
TTGTAGAACAAGCAGTCACTGTGTTAACATGAGACAACAAAACCATCAATACTTTAAATAGATTGGTGGATCAGGAACATATTGTTCTGTTAATCCATATTGTAGAACAAGCAGTCACTGCATTAAAATGAGGCAACAAAATCAGTACCTTTAATAGTTAATCCATATTGTAGAACAAGCAGTCACTGTGTTAACATGAGACAACAAAACCATCAATACTTTAAATAGATTGGTGGATCAGGAACATATTGTTCTGTTAATCCATATTGTAGAACAAGCAGAAGAATTATTAGAAAGGAAGTGGTTATATGATGTGGAGATATTTTTCATTGAACTGGTACTTTTCAAGATTAGCTTCTGTTTAAGTTGCTAGATAGATATGTTTGTGTTCAAGATTAGCTTCTGTTTATGTTGCTAGATGCATATGTTTGTTCAAGATAGCTTCTGTTTATGTTGCTAGATACATATGTTT
>NW_013926088.1:0-202 GCF_000517525.1 Limulus polyphemus | reverse complement strand
TTACCAAAAAAACGTATAGAAAATACATTCGTGCCATTATATAGGAAGGGACAAATCAATTTCGACAAGTATGGCAAAAATGGTTTTGCTGAAGTACATAAACATGATGGGGTGAAAGGTCAGCATTTGACATATAAAACTGCTAATAGAAATGATCATTTACTTGATCATCATGAAAAAACTTATCATCATGATGAAAATT
>NW_013926087.1:0-206 GCF_000517525.1 Limulus polyphemus | reverse complement strand
ACCGTTCAAAACACTTCCATTAACTTCTTTGATATTCTTTGTGGCTACAGAGGCGTTTTTTCCTTTCTTCTATTTAAACAGCATTACATGCCGAATGTGTGTCATCACTATAAGGGATTAGAGTACATTAAACTTTATAGGCTACACTAACATGACGTTTAGGCGATTCATTTAACTATTATACATGATGTACGTTTCTTGGGAGT
>NW_013926086.1:0-206 GCF_000517525.1 Limulus polyphemus | reverse complement strand
TAGACCTACCAACCACTATCCATCTATATTAAAGGACCTACCAGCTACTATCCATATATAATGAAAGACCTACCGGCTACTATCCTTCTGTATTAAAAGGCCTACCAGTCACTATACATCTGTATTAAAAAACCTACCTGTCACTATCCATCTGTATTAAAAGACCTACCAGCCACTACCCATCTATCATAAAAGACTTACCAGTT
>NW_013926085.1:0-205 GCF_000517525.1 Limulus polyphemus | reverse complement strand
CTATATATCAGCTGTGATGATCGTCCCACCACATATCACCAGCTGTAATTGTCCAGTTATCAAAGTGGTATACACACTGTAAGAGGATGTATCTAGAAGAAGAGATTGTCCCTCTATATATCAGCTGTGATGATCGTCCCACCACATATCACCAGCTGTAATTGTTCAGTTATCAAAGTGGTATACACACTGTAAGATGATGTAT
>NW_013926084.1:0-227 GCF_000517525.1 Limulus polyphemus | reverse complement strand
AACACCTAGGTGTAACTCTAAGTTAAAGAATTTATAACCACCATAATCATCTTTAGCCTTACATGATACAACTACTCCATGAACACCTAGGTGTAACTCAAGTTTCCGAATATGTAACCCCATATTCATCTTTAGCGTTATTTGGTACAACAACTCTACGAACACGTAGGTATAACTCTAGTTACCGAAGTTATAACCACCATACTCATATTTAGCCTTACTTGGTA
>NW_013926083.1:0-417 GCF_000517525.1 Limulus polyphemus | reverse complement strand
GTATCATTAAATCTTGTGGCTTGTTAGTGATAGTACACAGTATTCTTATATCTTGTGTCTTCTTATTGACAGTACACAGTATTATAAATCTTGTGTCTTCTTAAGTATTCTTATATCTTGTGTCTTCTTATTGACAGTACACAGTGAAGATACAAGATTTACAATTTTAACGATACTGTGTACTGTCAATAAAAGACACAAGAATCAATAAGAGTACACAGTATTGTTAAATCTTGTGTCTTCTTATTGACAGTACCCAGTATTATTAAATCTTGTGTCTTCTTATCGACAGTACACATTATTGTTAAATCTTGTGTCTTCTTATTGACAGTACACAGTATCGTTAAATCTTGTGTCTTCTTATTGACAATACACAGTATTGTTAAATCTTGTGTCTTCTTATTGACAGTACACAGT
>NW_013926082.1:0-439 GCF_000517525.1 Limulus polyphemus | reverse complement strand
TTCGTCCCGAACAATAAGCACATATAATAAACCAATAACAATAACTTAATTAAAATGTACAGAATTACAAACACAAAATTACAATTCAACAAAGTCTCTTAATTTTACGGGACGTATCTTCTTCCGTACTGGTCTCCTTCTCGTTGAGATTACAGCAGTTGTTGGGTTTTCTTTTTCCTGAAACAAGAAGAACGAGAAAATAAACAGGAAGAAAGTCTCCAACAGTTGCAGGAAAGTCAACAACAGTGGCAACTAGAACAAGAAAGGAAACAGGAAGAAAGTATCCAACAGTTGCAGGAAAGTCAACAACAGTGGCAAGAAGTACAAATGGAAAACATCAGTAAATTTAAAAGCGAATTAGATACGTTAAAGAAAGATTTAGTAGTAGTGTTACACAAGGAGGATACATTGACCATCGACTTAATCAGCCCCAGACAAT
>NW_013926081.1:0-204 GCF_000517525.1 Limulus polyphemus | reverse complement strand
AATCGTTATACTAAACAAATTATTCTATAGTAACTTGGAACTAGTTTAAACGTTATACTAGACAAATTCTTCTAGAGTGACTTTGAACAGTTTAAATCGTTATATTAGTCAAATTCTTCTAGAGTGACTTTGAACAGTTTAAATCGTTATATTAGACAAATTCTTCTAAAGTAACTTTGGACAGTTTAAATCGTTATACTAGAT
>NW_013926080.1:0-287 GCF_000517525.1 Limulus polyphemus | reverse complement strand
ACATTATATAACTATCCGTCTATATTGTTGATACGTCATACATTATATAACTATACGTCTATATTGTTGATACGTCATACATTATATAACTATACGTCTATATTGTTGATACGTCATAAATTATATAACTATACGTCTATATTGTTGATACGTCATACATTATATAACTATCCGTCTATATTGTTGATACGTCATACATTATATAACTATCCGTCTATATTGTTGTATACGTCATACATTATATAACTATCCGTCTATATTGTTGTATACGTCATACATTATATAAC
>NW_013926079.1:0-206 GCF_000517525.1 Limulus polyphemus | reverse complement strand
TAGTTGTACCAAATAATGCTGAAGAATAGTATGGTGGTTATAAATTCGGTAACTATTGTTACACCTAGGTGTTCATTGAGTAGTTTTACGAATTAAGACTAAAGATGAGTATGGTGGTTATAAATTCTGTAACTAGAGCTACGCCTAGGTGTTCGATGAGATGTTGTACCAAATAACGCTAACGATGAGTATGGGGTTACACATTC
>NW_013926078.1:0-206 GCF_000517525.1 Limulus polyphemus | reverse complement strand
GTATCGCTGAAGTTTCTCGGAAATAATTTTTACGGGAAATTATCAAACAAGCAGATACGTAACTATATAGAATATTGATTTACGTCTTGCCTGCATATGACTTCTTCTTGATTCAATTTAGTGTCAACATCCATTGAAAGGTTTTGGGGCAAATCATTAACATTGTTACGTCTCTGTTTGTTAATTGATTTTCCCGTAACTTCGTT
>NW_013926077.1:0-204 GCF_000517525.1 Limulus polyphemus | reverse complement strand
TATTAAATCTTGTGTTTTCTTAGTGACAGTACACAGTATCGTTAAATCTTGTGTCTTCTTATTGACAGTACACAGTTTCGTAAAATCTTGTGTCTTCTTATTGACAGGACACATTATTGTTAAATCTTGTGTTTTTTTACTGACAGTACACATTATCGTTGAATATTGTGTCTTCTTGTTGACAGTACACAGTATCGTTAAATC
>NW_013926076.1:0-205 GCF_000517525.1 Limulus polyphemus | reverse complement strand
TTAGATACCGGTCACTGTTATATACAAATGAAAAGCTATTACAAACAATACTAATAAATCTCATAAATAATCTACGTCACTACAGTGAAGGGGCGCAAAATTTTCTCTGGCCTATAATGTCTCTTAATTAATAATATTACGTCTCCGTTTGTTAATTGATTTTCCGTAACTTCGTTCCGACGAAACTTAAGCGATACAAGTCTTT
>NW_013926075.1:0-330 GCF_000517525.1 Limulus polyphemus | reverse complement strand
AAATCTAAGGCTAAATATCAAAAAAATATAGTTTCCTGTAGGAAATCTTCTAAATCAAGTAACAAGGATTAAGCTATTAATACACTAATAACAGTATATACCAACGGAATAATCCTATATCATTTCAAGTAACAAGGATTAAGCTATTAATACACTAATAACAGTATATACCAACGGAAATAATCCTGTATCATCCTTACAGAAAATTCACTAAAGAGGTTACGGAAGGAGTATTACAACAAAAACAATAAATTTGAATAGAAACATGTTAAAAACGGTAATTAATGTGAAAGAACCGGAAACGATATAAACACTTCATAATTTACCTAG
>NW_013926074.1:0-205 GCF_000517525.1 Limulus polyphemus | reverse complement strand
AACTAGAGTTACACCTAGGTGTTCATGGAGTAGTTGTGCCAGGTAAAGCTAAAGATGAGTATGGTGGTTAAAATTCGGTAACTAGAGTTACACCTAAGTGTTAATGGAGAAGTTTTACCAAGTAACGCTAAAAATGAGTATGGTGGTAACAAATTCCGTAACTAGAGTTACACCTAGGCGTTCATGGAGTAGTTGTACCAAGTAA
>NW_013926073.1:0-205 GCF_000517525.1 Limulus polyphemus | reverse complement strand
AGTACACAGTGTTGATAAATCTTGTATCTTCTTATTAACAGGACACAGTATTGTTAAATCTTGTGTCTTCTTTTTGACAGTACACAGTATTGATAAATCCTGTATCTTCTTATTGACAGGACACAGTATTGTTAAATCTTGTGTCTTCTTATTGACAGTACACAGTATTGATAAATCCTGTATCTTCTTATTGACAAGACACATT
>NW_013926072.1:0-382 GCF_000517525.1 Limulus polyphemus | reverse complement strand
TATAATATTTTTCCTTTTTATTTCGTTGGAAAACTCAAAATTGAAATATTATACCTTTTTTTTTTTTCAAAATATGGTTAGAAACATGGGCTTTTCGGTGAAAATATGAATTTTTTAAAAAATGGAAAAAAAGTACATTTTTAACGCAAAATTAATAGAAAAATATCGGATAGTGCCTAACCATATTTTGAAAAAAAAATTGGTTTCCTCATATTTAAACACAAAGATGCCCTTGATGTAAGACTTTCAAAATTGATATCATTTGATCAAAATTCCTAATAGATTTTTTATCATTTGTAATCAAAATTTCGGCTTGCTTCTATTTTACTGTTTTTTTCTCTTTTCTCTAATATGGTAAACGAAGAATAGCTTTAAATATAAG
>NW_013926071.1:0-207 GCF_000517525.1 Limulus polyphemus | reverse complement strand
TACCAAATAACGCTAACGATGGGTATGGTGGTTATAAATTCGGTAACTAGAGTTACACTTAGGTGTTCGTGTAGTTAGTGTACCAATTAACGCTAAAGATGAGTATGGTGGTTATAAATTCGGTAACTATATTTACACCTAGGTGTTCATGGAGTAGTTTTGCCAAGTAAAGCTAAAGATGAGTATGGTGGTTATAAATTCAGTAAA
>NW_013926070.1:0-730 GCF_000517525.1 Limulus polyphemus | reverse complement strand
CTCATCTTTAGCCATACTTGTTAAAACTACTCCATGAACACCTAGGTGTAACTATAGTTCCCGAATTTATAACCACCATACTCATCTTTAGCGTTATTTGGTACAACAGCTCCACAAACACCTAGGTGTAACTCTAGTTACCGAATTTATAACCACCATACTCATCTTTAGCCTTACTTGGTACAACTACTCCATGAACACCTAGGTGTAACTAAGTAAGTCTAAAGATGAGTATAGTGGTTATAAATTCGGAAACTAGAGTTACACCTAGGTGTTGATGGAGTAGTTGTACCAAGTAAGGCTAAAGATGAATATGGTGGTTGAAAATTCGGTAACTCGAGTTAAACCTAAGTGTTCATGAAGTAGTTGTACCAAGTAAGACTAAAGATGAGTATGGTGGTCATAAATTCTGTAACTAGGGTACAACTACTCTATGAACACCTAGGTGTAACTCTAGTTACAGAATTTATAACCACCATACTCATCTTTAGTCTTACTTGGTACAACTTCTCCATGAACAATAAAGATGAGTATGGTGGTTATAAATTCGGTAACAATAGTTACACCTAGCCTAAGTGTTCATGGAGTAGTTGTACCAAGTAAGGCTGTAACTCTAGTTTCCGAATTTATAACCACCACATTCATCTTTAGCCTCACTTGGTACAACTACTCCATGAACACTTAGGTTTAACTCGAGTTCCCGAATTTCTAAACACCATATTCATCTTTA
>NW_013926069.1:0-206 GCF_000517525.1 Limulus polyphemus | reverse complement strand
TCTGTTAGTATTGTATGATGATTCAAGACACAAGGAATACAGGAAATCTGAGTTATAAGATCTGTTAGTATTAGACAATGTTTCAAGACACAAGGAATAAAGGAAATCTGAGTTATGAGATCTGTTCGTATTGCACAATGATTCAAGACACAAGGAATACAGGAAATCTGATTTATAAGATCTATTCGTATTGGACAATGATTCAA
>NW_013926068.1:0-206 GCF_000517525.1 Limulus polyphemus | reverse complement strand
ATTTGCCTTTTCAACATCCGTCAGATATGTTGATCCAAGAGATTTAAGGGTAGGAATACAGATAGAACCCCCACCTTTCATTCGCTTTACGAATTTCCATAGTTTACTTAAATTGGAAGAATAGTTAAAACTAGAGCAGTAATTACGCCAGAAACGTTGTTGGCGTTCTCGAATTGTACGTTGACAAATGGCCTTCTGCTTTTTAT
>NW_013926067.1:0-206 GCF_000517525.1 Limulus polyphemus | reverse complement strand
TTAGTAAACCGAAACAAGTAAAGTATGAGGATGGCTTACTTTTAGTTCACCCAAAAATGTAGAGTAGCATGATGTCTATCACTTTAGTAAACCGAAACATGTAGAGTGTGAGGATGGCTTATACTTTAGTAAACCGAAACATGTAGAGTGTGAGGATGGCTTATACTTTAGTAAACCGAAACATGTAGAGTGTGAGGATGGCTTAT
>NW_013926066.1:0-206 GCF_000517525.1 Limulus polyphemus | reverse complement strand
ACTTTCTAGAACTATCCTGTACTTTGGCGAATGCTCTAGTATTTACTAGATAGAGGGTAGACTGGTATATAAAAGAGGGTGACAATGTGACGGGAACGGAATGTAATGTGTGTGTGAAGATAGTGAGTAATTGAACTGCAGTCAGAAGTATTATTGACGTTCGTTGATATAGCGTTTGTTTTAGCGCGATTGTTGAAGTTAAGTGT
>NW_013926065.1:0-463 GCF_000517525.1 Limulus polyphemus | reverse complement strand
GACCTGTTAATAAACAGGAGTGATATAGTTAATAACCTGTCACAACATGTACACCAGCAACAGATGACCTGTTTATAAACATGAGTGATGTAGCTAATAACCTGTCACAACGTGTACTACAGCAACAGACAAGCTGTTAATAAACAGGAGTGATGTAGCTAATAACCTGTCACAACGTGTACTACAGCAACAGACAAGCTGTTAATAAACAGGAGTGATATAGTTAATAACCTGTCACAACGTGTACTACAGCAACAGACGACCTGTTAATAAACAGGAGTGGTATAGTTAATAACCTGTCACAACATGTACAACAGCAACAGATGACCTGTTAATAAACAGGAGTGATATAATTAATAACCTGTCACAACATGTACAACATCAACAGATGACCTGTTAATAAACAGGAGTGGTACAGTGAATAACCTGTCACAACATGTACACCAGCAACAGATGATCTGTT
>NW_013926064.1:0-402 GCF_000517525.1 Limulus polyphemus | reverse complement strand
GTATGCAACGAACGTTCTTGAAAAATTTCGAGAAAATCCGTAAAATGGAACGAAGTACTGGTACAAACGCAAACGTTACCATAACTCTTTTAAAACAAACAGTAGGAAGGTAAAACTCTGCATATTACTACGCAACGTCAAAGTGTACCTACATACCAAATTTGGTGAAGAATCATCAATTTAGGACCCACTGGTAACAAAAAAAAAGTTGCAAAAATGATAATAGAAGGCAAGAATTTTGCATGTAAATACGCAAGTATGCAACGAACGTTCATACAAAATTTGGAGATGATCCGTCCAAATGGAACGACGTACTGGTACAAAACGCAAAACGTTCCATAACTCCTTTAAAACAAACCAAGAAAAGATTTCGAGAATATCCGTCCAAATGAAACGAAATAC
>NW_013926063.1:0-206 GCF_000517525.1 Limulus polyphemus | reverse complement strand
CCAAGATTTAACGATACTGTGTACTGTCAATAAGAAGACCAAGATTTAAAAATACTGTGTACTCTCAGTAAGAAGACACAAGATTTAACTATACTGTGTACTGTCAATAAGAAGACACAAGATATAACGATACTGTGTACTGTCACTAAGAAGACACAAGATTTAACGATACTGTGTACTGTCAATAAGAAGACGCAAGATTTAAC
>NW_013926062.1:0-206 GCF_000517525.1 Limulus polyphemus | reverse complement strand
TCATGATCTGTTACATGGTGGTGATTTCGGTTGAATAATCTTATATTTAAAGCCGTTCTTTCTTTATAATACCTGAACGAAAAAAACAGAATTCGAATTTCGCCTATTTTGATATACGATTATGGAATAAATATTGGGAATTTCGATGAAAGGATGTCCATTCTGAATAGTGCACATCAAGGGCATCTTTGTATTGAAATATGAAG
>NW_013926061.1:0-307 GCF_000517525.1 Limulus polyphemus | reverse complement strand
TATTTTGTGAAGATCCAGTTAACAAGCATGTGTGTGTGTGTTTATTTTGTGAAGATCCAGTTCACAAGCATGCGTGTGTGTTTATTTTCTGAAGATCCAGTTAAGAAGCATGTGTGTGTTTATTTTGTGAAGATCCAGTTAACAAGCATGTGTGTGTTTATTTTGTGAAGATCCAGTTAACAAGCATGTGTGTGTGTGTTTATTTTGTGAAGATCCAGTTAACAAGCATGTGTGTGTGTGTTTATTTTGTGAAGATCCAGTTAACAAGCATGTGTGTGTTTATTTTGTGAAGATCCAGTTAACAAGC
>NW_013926060.1:0-220 GCF_000517525.1 Limulus polyphemus | reverse complement strand
AAGAAGTTAAAAAGGAAATTATCTAAAATTATATTTCATAATACTCGACTAAAGAAGTTAAAAGGAATTATCTAAAATTACATTAAATAATACTCGACAGAAGAAATTAAAAAGGGATTATCTAAAATTACATTCAATAATACTCGACAGAAGAAGTTTAAAAGGGATTACCTAAAATTACATTCAATAATACTCTACAGAAGAAATTAAAAAGGGATTA
>NW_013926059.1:0-546 GCF_000517525.1 Limulus polyphemus | reverse complement strand
ACAAAGATGCCCTCGGTGTAAGGCTTACAAAATGGATATCCTTTCATCAAAATTCCCAATAGTTATTTTATTTTTAATAACAGATTCCCAATGAAAAGCTAAAAAAGAAGAACTTTGCTTAACCCAGGGTATAAACGATCCAAATGTAAAAGTTTATTTCATAAGAAGATGTCACGGCCTTTACACATTCGGATTTTATTTGAATAATCTTGATTTTAAAGCTATTCTTTGTTTAAAATATAACTGAAGACAAAAAAAAGAGAAAAAAACAGTAAAATTGAAGCTAGCCGAAGTATAATATTTTTAGTTAATGCTATAGTGTCTGAATTTTCCAAAAAAATTCATATTTTCACCGAAAAAGCAAAGGCTATAGCCCATGGTTTTGTCCAAATTTTGAAAAAAATTGTTTTTCCTCATATTTCAATACAAAGATGCCCTCGGTGTAAGGCTTCCAAAATGGATATCCTTTCATCAAAATTCCCAAGAGTTATTTCATAATCTGTTATCAAAACTTCGGATAGCCTCGATTTTACTGTTTTTTCTTTT
>NW_013926058.1:0-216 GCF_000517525.1 Limulus polyphemus | reverse complement strand
GTTAAAAAGATCCGGATGTCGGAATGATGATAATACCCGTGTAATAATTGAATTCTTTAAAAGATCAGGAAGTCGGAATGATGATAATACCCGTGTAATAACTGAATTGTTTAAAAGATCCGGATGCCTGAATGATGATAATACCCGTGTAATAATTGAATTCTTTAAAAGATCAGGAAGTCGGAATGATGATAATACCCATGTAATAATTGAATT
>NW_013926057.1:0-207 GCF_000517525.1 Limulus polyphemus | reverse complement strand
ACTAAATGCTGGTCTAATAACTACTATTAACTAAATGTTGGTCTAATAACTATTATTAAATAAAAGTTGGTCTAATAACTACTATTAACTACATGTTGGTCTAATAACTACTGTTAACTAACTGTTGGTCTAATAACTACTATTAACTAAATGTTGGTCTAATAACTTTATTAAATAAATGTTGGTCTAATAACTACTATTAACTAA
>NW_013926056.1:0-206 GCF_000517525.1 Limulus polyphemus | reverse complement strand
CCTACACTCTACAAACTAATAAAACCAGATTATGTTCTCCTACACTCCACAAACTAATAAAACCAGATTATGTTCTCGTACACTCTACAAACTAATAAAACCAGATTATGTTCTCCTACACTCCACAAACTAATAAAACCAGATTCTGTTCTCCTACACTCCACAAACTAATAAAACCAGATTATGTACTCGTACACTCTACAAAC
>NW_013926055.1:0-206 GCF_000517525.1 Limulus polyphemus | reverse complement strand
AAGGTAGAGCTTGATTTGACAAAATATGTTGCTAGTTATATGTCAGGACAAGATGTGAGTTGTAAGGTATAGATTGATTTGACAAAATAAGATGCTAGTTATATGTCAGGACAAGATGTGAGTTGTAACGTAGAGCTTGATTTGACAAAATATGACACTAGTTATATGTCAGGACAAGATGTGGGTTGTAAGGTATAGCTTGATTT
>NW_013926054.1:0-358 GCF_000517525.1 Limulus polyphemus | reverse complement strand
TTTCCTATGTTTTCCACATACGTCAACTGTGTAGGTTATCTTGATTATTAATCAAGATAACCTACACAGTTGACGTATGTGGAAAACATAGGAAAACACACATGGGAAAAACGTTTACCCATGTTAATCACCTAAAGTACTCCAATGCAGTACACTGCATTGGGGTACTTTAGGTGATTAACATGGGTAAACGTTTTCCCATGTGTGTTTTCCTATGTTTCCACATACGTCAGGTAACGATTTTCCCATGTGTGTTTCCTATGTTTCCACATACGTCAACTGTGTAGGTTATCTTGATTATGTACTGCGTTGGAGTACTTAGGTGATTAACATGGATAAACGTTTTTCCCATGTGTGT
>NW_013926053.1:0-205 GCF_000517525.1 Limulus polyphemus | reverse complement strand
AACTCAATAGCTGATCAATAACGTAAGCAACAGGTAAATAATAAAATTGTTTTTAAAGAATGAGGAGAAATAGCAGTATCTGCCTATAAAACAATAAGTATATTAAAACTAAATACAACCAATAACTGCTTATAAAACAACAAGCATATTAAAACTAAATACAACCAATAACTGCCTATAAAACAACAAGCATATTAAAACTAAA
>NW_013926052.1:0-235 GCF_000517525.1 Limulus polyphemus | reverse complement strand
ACTGTAATCGCTCTTGTTTATTTTGTTGTTCGAGCTGCCACTGTTGCAGGTTTTCTTGCCACTGTTGTTATCTCTCTTCTTGTATCTTTTTTTTCCTCCAACAACTGCTGTAATCTTTCTTCTTGTTTATTTTGCTGTTCGAGCTGCCACTGTTGCAGGTTTTCTTGCAGCTGCTGATGTCTCTCTTCTTGTTTCTTTTCTTGTTCCTCAAACAACTGCTGTAATTTCTCTTCTT
>NW_013926051.1:0-688 GCF_000517525.1 Limulus polyphemus | reverse complement strand
AGTACACAGTATTCTTAAATCTTTTGTCTTCTTATTGAAAGTACACAGTATCGTTAAATCTTGTGTCTTCTTATTGACAGTACACAATATCGTTAAATCTTGTGTCTTCTTATTGACAGTACACAGTATCGTTAAATCTTGTGTCTTTTTATTGACACAAGATTTAACAATACTGTGTACTGTCAATAAGAAGACTCAAGATTTAACAATAGTGTTTACTGTCAATAAGAAGACACAAGATTTAACAAAACTGTGTACTGTCAATAAGAAGACACACGAATTAGCAATACTGTGTACTATCTATAAAAAGACACAAGATTTAACGATACTGTGTACTGTCAATAAGAAGACACAAGATTTTTTTATTGACAGTACACAGTATTGTTCAAGATTTTGTCTTCTTATTTACTGTGTACTCTCTTGTTAAATCTTGTTTCTTCTTATTGAAACTACACAGTATCGTTAAATCTTGTGTCTTCGATTTAACGATACTGTGTACTGTCAATAAGAAGACACAAGATTTAACGATACTGTGTACTGTCAATAATTGTGTCTTTCTTATTGACAGTACACAGTATCGTTAAATCTTGTGTCTTCTTATTGATAAAGTACACAGTATTGTTAAATCTTGTGTCTTCTTATTGAAAGTACACAGTATCGTTAAATCTTGTGTCTTCTTATTGAGAGT
>NW_013926050.1:0-288 GCF_000517525.1 Limulus polyphemus | reverse complement strand
CACAATGGGAATCCTGCCTTTTTTCTCTAGTACTTGTATGGTCATCTCTATCCTGTCTTATTCACTATCTAGTTTACATATGATATTCACTATTTAGTTTACATATGATACTATGGGAATCCTGCTTTTCTCTCTAGTACTTGTATGGTCATCTCTATCCTGTCTTATTCACTATCTAGTTTACATATGATACTATGGGAATCCTGCTTTTCTCTCTAGTGCTTGTATGGTCATCTCTATCCTGTCTTATTCACTATCTAGTTTACATATGACACAATGGGAATCCTG
>NW_013926049.1:0-206 GCF_000517525.1 Limulus polyphemus | reverse complement strand
CAATAACCAAATATTACGTTACCACTAGGGATATTAGTACAAAACAATACCCAAATATTACGTTCCCACTAGGGATATTAGTACAAAACAACAACCAAATATTACGTTACCACTAGGGATATTAGTACAAAACAATAACCAAATATTACGTTACCACTAGGGATATTAGTACAAAACAATAACCAAATATTACGTTACCACTAGGG
>NW_013926048.1:0-706 GCF_000517525.1 Limulus polyphemus | reverse complement strand
ATCTTTAGCCTTACTTGGAACAATTACGCCATGGACACTTAGGTTTAAGTCAGGTTACCGAAATTATAACCCTCATACTCATCTTTAGCGTTATTTGGTAAAACAACTCCATGAACACCTAGATGTAACTATTTTTACCGAATTTGTAACTACCATACCTTATCTGTAACGTTATTTGGTACAACTACTCCATTAGAGTTACACCTAGGTGTTCATGGAGTAGTTGTACCAAGTAAGGCTAAAGATGAGTATGATGGTTATAAATTCGGTAACTATAGTTACACTTAGGTGTTTATAAATTCGGTAACAACCACCATACTTATCTTTAGCCTTACTTGGTACAACTACTCCATCAACACCTAGGTGTAACTCTAGTTTTCGATTTTATAACCACCATACTCACCTTTAGTCTTACTTGGAACAATGACTCCATGAACACTTAGGCTTAACTCTGGTTACCGAATTTATAACCCCCATATTCATCTTTAGCGTTATTTGGTACAACAACTCCACGCAAATTTGGTAACTAGGGTTACACCTAGTGATTAACCACCATACTCATCTATAGCGTTATTTGGTACAACAACTCCACGAACACCTAGGTGTAACTCTAGTTGATGGTTATAAATTCAGCATACTCATCTTTAGCCTTACTTGGAACAATTACTCCATGAACACTTAGGTTTAACTCTGGTTACCGAATTTA
>NW_013926047.1:0-205 GCF_000517525.1 Limulus polyphemus | reverse complement strand
TTGTAGAAAAACTACGTTACATTATTGTAGAAAAAGGACTTTACAGTATTGTAGAAAAAGTACTTTACATTATTGTAGAAAAAGGACTTTACAGTATTGTAGAAAAGTACTTTACAGTACTGTAGAAAAAGTACTTTAAATTATTGTGGAAAAAGTACTTTACAGTATTGTAGAAAAAGTACTTCACAGTACTGTAGAAAAAGTA
>NW_013926046.1:0-201 GCF_000517525.1 Limulus polyphemus | reverse complement strand
TTTCCCTTCTCAAAACCGAGTAGAGTGTCTTCTTCGACAGTGGCTTTTTCAGATGACACGTCTTCAGCAGCGTCATTTGTTCTGTTGTTCACTTCGTTCCAACTGAAATGTCCTGGACTGTGATAACGCCAAAGCCTCTTGACATGCACCACCTTTTGGTTTACCTCGCTGACCACATTTTATTCGGAAAGTCACGTCCGA
>NW_013926045.1:0-380 GCF_000517525.1 Limulus polyphemus | reverse complement strand
TGTCACCAGCTTTAATTACACTGACATGTCTATATGATGTCAGAAGCTTTAATTACACTGACATATGTATATGATGTCACCAGCTTTAATTACACTGACATGTCTATATTTGTCAGTGTAATTAAAGTTAGTAAGTTAGTAAGTGACATCATATAGACATTTAATTACACTGACATGTGTGTATATGATGTCACCAGCTTTAATTATACTGACATGTGTATATGATGTCACTAACTTTAATTACACTGACATATGTGTATATGATGTCACCAGCTTTAATTACACTGACATGTGTATATATAATGTCACCAGCTTTAATTACACTGACATGTCTATATGATGTCACCAGCTTTAATTACACTGACATGTGTATATGATGT
>NW_013926044.1:0-646 GCF_000517525.1 Limulus polyphemus | reverse complement strand
GGACGTATATATGAGGTAGTAACGTGTGTGGAACTATGTATATATATAGAAGTACTGTCTATAGACGTATATATGTGGTAATAATGTGTGTGGAACTATGTATATATATAGAAGTAATGTCTATAGACGTATATATGTGGTATTAATGTGTGTGGAGCTATGTATATATACAGAAGTAATGTCTATAGACGTATATATGTGGTAGTAACGTGTGTGGAACTATGTATATATATAGAAGTAATGTCTATAGACGTATATATGTGGTAGTAATGTGTGTGTATATATACATAGTTCATAGACATTACTTCTAAGACGTATATATGTGGTAGTAATGTGTGTGGAGCTATGTATATATATATAAGAAGTAATGTCTATAGACGTATATATGTGGTAGTAATGTGTGTGGAGCTATGTATATATATAGAAGTAATGTCTATAGACGTATATATGTGGTAGTAACGTGTGTGGTAGTATGTATATATATAGAAGTAATGTCTATAGACGTATATATGTGGTAGTAACGTGTGTGGAACTATGTATATATATAGAAATAATGTCTATAGACGTATATATGTGGTAGTAACGTGTGTGGAAGTATGTATATATATATAAGTATATATATGTGGAAGTATATATATATAGAAGT
>NW_013926043.1:0-206 GCF_000517525.1 Limulus polyphemus | reverse complement strand
TGGTCTAATACCCAATATTAACTAAATGTTGGTGTAATAACTATTATTAACTAAATGTTGGTCTAATAATTAATATTAACTACATGTTGGTTTAATAACTACTATTAACTAAATGTTGGTTTAATAACTATTAATTACTAAATTTTGGTCTAATAACTATTATTAACTACATGTTGGTTTAATAACTACTATTAACTACATGTTGG
>NW_013926042.1:0-206 GCF_000517525.1 Limulus polyphemus | reverse complement strand
GAAGAGACAATATTCGACGATAATGTGTAGTGTCAGTAAGAAAACAGAATATTTAACAATAATGTGTCCTGTCAATAAGAAGACACAAGATTTAACGATACTGTGTACTGCCAATAAGAAGACATAAGATTTAACGATACTGTGTACTGTCAATAAGAAGACACAAGATTTAAGCAATACTGTGTACTGTCAATAAGAAGAGACAA
>NW_013926041.1:0-303 GCF_000517525.1 Limulus polyphemus | reverse complement strand
TTGTATACATGACTTGGTAGGTTCTCTGTATAAACAGGACCTGATAGAATGTCTATGTAAACACGATTCTCTATATAAACATATATTAGTAGAATGTTCGTGTATACATGACTTGGTAGGTTCTTCGTATAAACAGGACCTGATAGAATGTCTATGTAAAAAACACGATTCTCTATATATAAACATAAATTAGTAGAATGTTCCTGTATACATGACTTGGTAGGTTCTCTGTATAAACACGATCTGACAGAACGTCTATGTAAACATGATTCTCTATATAAACATATAATAGTAGAATGTTCG
>NW_013926040.1:0-206 GCF_000517525.1 Limulus polyphemus | reverse complement strand
CAGTTTTACACACACGATTAACATGATGTAATGTGAGTAATGTCAGTTTTACACACATGATTAACATGATGTAATGTGAGTAATGTCAGTTTTACACACATTAGTAACATGATGTAATGTGAGTAATGTCAGTTTTACACACATGAATAACATGATGTAATGTGAGTAATGTCAGTTTTACACACATTAGTAACATGATGTAATGT
>NW_013926039.1:0-206 GCF_000517525.1 Limulus polyphemus | reverse complement strand
AGGCCACCTTTAGTATTAGCCACAAACTCAACTCTGAAACAAATAATACCAACTCTAATTGTGTTATGTTTCCATATTAGGGCCCCAATGTTAATAGGTAGTGAAGCCACCTTTAGCATTAGCCACAGCCTCAACTCTGAAACAAACAATACCATCTCTAATTGTGTTATGTTTCCATACTGAGGCCCCAATGTTAATAGGTAGTG
>NW_013926038.1:0-206 GCF_000517525.1 Limulus polyphemus | reverse complement strand
GTACTTTGGTGTATATGAACCACAGTAGAGGTATGTTATTCAGTAGCAAGTACTGTGTGTAATAATAAAAAGATACACTATACTTTGGTGTATATTTAACCACAGTAGAGGTATGTTATTCAGTAGGAAGTACTGTGTGTAATACTGAAGAGACACACTATACTTTGGTGTATATGAACCATACTAGAGGTATGTTGTTCAGTAGC
>NW_013926037.1:0-206 GCF_000517525.1 Limulus polyphemus | reverse complement strand
AAATGTAATAGCGAAATGTTGAGGAATAAAATTATATTATGGAAATAAAGGTCGGAGTTTATTTCTATTAATAAATATGTCTAGTAAAATAAAAGTTTCTTCGGCGTCGACCTGCTTTATCGTAACGCAAGTATTGTTTTCCTACAACACTCGTTAAAACTTACAAGGACTAAAGCACAGCTAAAGTTTCTTCTAGATTGTAGAAT
>NW_013926036.1:0-206 GCF_000517525.1 Limulus polyphemus | reverse complement strand
GGTAAAAGTCTTTTTGAATATCCAGTAAAATTCTTATAAATAACCTGTAAAAGTCCTTATAAATATCCTGTAAAAGTCCTTATCATTAACCAGTAAAAGTCCTTATCATTAACCAGTAAAAGTCCTTATAAATATCCTGTAAAAGTCCTTATCATTAACCAGTAAAAGTCCTTATAAATATCCTGTAAAAGTCCTTATAATTAACC
>NW_013926035.1:0-254 GCF_000517525.1 Limulus polyphemus | reverse complement strand
AGTACTGTCAAACAGTATTGTTAAATCGTGTGTCTTCTTATTGACAGTACACAGTATCGTTAAATATTGTGTCTTCTTATTGAAAGTACCCAGTATTGTTAAATCTTATGTCATCTTATTGACGTGACACATTACTGTTAAATCCTGTGTTTTATTACTGACAGTACACATTATCTTTGAATATTGTGTCTTCTTCTTGAGAGTACACAGTATTTCTGTGTACTGTCAATAAGAAGACACAAGATTTAGTATTG
>NW_013926033.1:0-377 GCF_000517525.1 Limulus polyphemus | reverse complement strand
GATAACCTAATCTGGACATGACAAATCATCGTGATAACCTAACCCGGACATTACAAATCATCGTGATAACCTAACCTGGACATTACAAATCATCGTGATAACCTAACCTGGACATTACAAATCATCATGATAACCTAAGCTGGACATTGCAAATAATCAAAACAAAGTAGAAAACATCGTGATAACCTAACCTGGACATTACAAACCATCGTGATAACCTAACCTGAACATTACAAATCATCGTGATAACCTAACCTGGACATTACAAATCATCGTGATAACCTAACCTGGACATTACAAATCATCGTGATAACCTAACCTGGACATTACAAACCATCGTGATAACCTAACCCGGACATTACAAATCATCGTGATAA
>NW_013926032.1:0-206 GCF_000517525.1 Limulus polyphemus | reverse complement strand
GTACGGTCTCCGCCTCAGATACGCGGAAAGCCTCGGCATTGAACGCCAACCACCGGTCGAGGTATCGCCGACGGAACCTCGGCCGCGTTCCCGGAGGCGTTCCGCAGAGGCGTAAGGTACCGCCGTCGAGATCGGGTCCGTGGAAAATTCTCCGATAGTCGGTAACGTTCTTTCGTGCTGCTACCGCGTTTAACTTGTTCCCCTAA
>NW_013926031.1:0-200 GCF_000517525.1 Limulus polyphemus | reverse complement strand
ATACTGTGTACTGTCAATAAAAAGACACAAGATTTAACAATACTGTGTCCTGTCAATAATAAGATACAGGATTAATCAATAATGTGTACTGTCAATAAGAAGACACAAGATTTAACAATACTTTGTCCTGTCAATAAGAAGATACAGGATTTATCAATACTGTGTACTGTCAATAAGAAGATAGAGGATTAATCAAAACT
>NW_013926030.1:0-206 GCF_000517525.1 Limulus polyphemus | reverse complement strand
CCTGTCAATAAGAAGACACAAGTTTTAACGATACTGTGTACTGTCAATAAGAAGACACAAGATTTAACGATACTGTGTACTGTCAGTAGGAAAACACAAGATTTAAGGATAATGTGTACTGTCAGTAAGAAAACACAAGATTTAACAATAATGTGTCCTGTCAATAAGAAGACACAAGATTAACGATAATGTGTACTGTCAGTAAG
>NW_013926029.1:0-206 GCF_000517525.1 Limulus polyphemus | reverse complement strand
TAACATACCTCTACTGTGGTTCATATACACCAAAGTATATTGTATCTCTTCATCATCACACACAGTAATTGCTACTGAACAACATACCTCTACTGTGGTTCATATAAACCAAAGTATAGTGAATCTTTTCATTATTACACACAGTACTTGCTACTGAATAACATATTTCTACTGTGGTTCATATACACCAAAGTATGGTGTATCTC
>NW_013926028.1:0-207 GCF_000517525.1 Limulus polyphemus | reverse complement strand
ATTTACAACGATATGTATACATATATTGTAAATAAAAACTTGTGATTAAAAATTCAGAACGATATATATATATGGTAAAAAACTTCTGAGTAAAAATTTACAACTATATATATATGGTAATTAAAACTTGTGATTAAACATTTAGATCGATATATATATATATATATGATAAATAAAACTTCTCATTAAAAATTCAAAACGATATAT
>NW_013926027.1:0-206 GCF_000517525.1 Limulus polyphemus | reverse complement strand
TTGTTGTAAATTTTTACTCAGAAGTTTTTTCCATATATATATCGTTGTGAATTTTTAATCAGAAGTTTTTATTTACCATATGTTTTTATATCGTTGTGAATGTTGAATCAGTAGTTTATATTTACCATATATATATATCGATGTGAATTTTTACTCAGAAGTTTTATATACCATATATATATACATCGATGTGAATTTTTAAACAG
>NW_013926026.1:0-204 GCF_000517525.1 Limulus polyphemus | reverse complement strand
TGCGTAGTAATATGCAGAGTTTTACCTTCCTACTGTTTGTTTTAAAGGAGTTATGGAAGGTTTTGCGTTTTGTACCACGTACGTCCGTTCCATTTGGACCGGTAGTCTTCTCGAAATTTTTTCAAGTTTAACGTTCGTTAGGTCTATGCTTGCGTAATCACTATGCAAATACTTAGCCTTTTATTATCATTTTTGCGACTTTTG
>NW_013926025.1:0-263 GCF_000517525.1 Limulus polyphemus | reverse complement strand
GGTACAACAGAGGGTTCTATTTCACGTGTTGTTATGTGAAAGGATGTAGCAGAGGGTTCTATTTCACGTGTTGTTATGTGAAAGGATGTAGCAGAGGGTTTTATCTCACTGTGTTGTTTATGCCTGATGAGATAACAGATGATTGATTCTGTCTCATTGTGTTGTTTATGCAAAAGATGTAACAGAGGGTTCTATCTCACTGTGTTGGTTATGATAAAAGATGCAGTAGTTGGTTCTATCTCACTGTGTTGGTTATGATAAAA
>NW_013926024.1:0-457 GCF_000517525.1 Limulus polyphemus | reverse complement strand
TACATCTTGTAATCCATTAAACAGTATGCTGTATCATTAGAAACAGTCACTAAGCAATGTTTGCTTTAACTTTGAAATTTCCACCCGTTGATTGAGTACACGAATCCGATGTCGCATGTAGACTTCATTTTGTTAAGAATATCATCAAGCATATGATGTTGATCTGTAATAACTTTTTCCGTCAAATCATCCATGAAAGCAATGAGAAATTACAGATCATCATCATATGCTTAACTTTTTCCAAGAGAATTGAACAAGCACGACAAGTTTTGTTTGGTGAACACTACTTTTATTAAAAGCATGATTTATACAATGGAAATCATATTTTGAGCTATCACCACTACAACGTGATGCTTCTTTATCCAAATGATATTTCACATGTTGATTCACAACCGGCATTTTGTTTCTGTACTCATCCCATATATCTAAATCGATTGTATCAATGATAGAAACCAAG
>NW_013926023.1:0-206 GCF_000517525.1 Limulus polyphemus | reverse complement strand
AGTTATACAAACATCTTGTCCCTGAACTAAGTCACTATGATACAAGTAGCAGTAGGAATAATAACTTTATAAAAGAGTACAGTTTAACTCGACAAAATCAAGTTTTGATATTTGGTATTTTCCAACTTAACTGCAAATTAAACGTCATACTGGATAAATGGCTGGGCTAGAACTCGAAGGTTTAGGCATGGGAGTCCTAAATATAT
>NW_013926022.1:0-206 GCF_000517525.1 Limulus polyphemus | reverse complement strand
TACCCCTTTCCATACTAAATACTCAATCCCTTTCCATTTAAAATCATCCATCATGTTATACCCCTTTCCATTTAAAATCATCCATCATGTTATACCCCTTTCCATACTAAACCTCAATCCCTTTCCATTTAAAATCATCCATCATGTTATACCCCTTTCCGTACTAAACCTCAATCCCTTTCCATTTAAAATCATCCATCATGTTA
>NW_013926021.1:0-624 GCF_000517525.1 Limulus polyphemus | reverse complement strand
TTGCTGGAAACAATTGAGTTTATACAGCATTGGGGCATCATTTCTTAAACCTCCCATTGCACCCAACACTGTAAATAACTGTGTTAAAGATGTAAAACTATTTCCCATGTTCACATATCTAAAGACATGGGCCATTTGAATAAGCAAAATTAGGCATCAATCAAACTCTTATAGCATGATTATTTTAGTGTACTCTCAGTTTTGAAACCTTTGCTTATACAGCTGCATAACGATTTTTCGCACATCAAAAAGATAATTATCCAAAATGATAATGTAAAGGCGTATCAAATACACGAGCTTATTGTTGGAATATTACAACTGAACGAAACAAATCCAATAAACATTGTGCAGTATATCCATACAGATACACAGGTTGGCGAATTCCCACTAGTTGCATGATCATAATATATTTGATCAAAGTCAGCCTGTTGCCTTCCATTTGCAATATCTATTTCTGGATTCAAAGTTGGAAGCATTTGAACCATTGTACCATGCCAACTGAATCCACGTTTTCCAATATGCTCTATACTTTTCTTACGATAATATAATGGGTTGAACTTCATCTTGTAATCCATTGAACAGTTTTGTTCAAAATATCATCAAGCATATGATGATGATCTGTAA
>NW_013926020.1:0-206 GCF_000517525.1 Limulus polyphemus | reverse complement strand
ATTACAGAAGGAATGTAGACAACACTTTTATTACAGAAGGTATGTAGACGACACTTTTATTACAGAAGGTATGTGGACGACACTTTTATTACAGTAGGTTTGTATACGACACTTTTATTACAGAAGGTATGTGAACGACACTTTTATTACAGAAGGTATGTAGACGACACTTTCATTAAAGAAAGTATGTAGACGACACTTTTATT
>NW_013926019.1:0-206 GCF_000517525.1 Limulus polyphemus | reverse complement strand
ATTGTCAGTTGTAGCGTGAATGAGAAGTTTTGTCAGTAGTAGCGTGAATGAGAAGTTTTGTCAGTAGTAGCGTGAATGAGAAGTTTTGTCAGTAGTAGCGTGAATGAGAAGTATTGTCAGTTGTAGCGTGAATGAGAAGTATTGTGAGTAGTAACGTGAATGAGAAGTATTGTGAGTAGTAACGTGAATGAGAAGTATTGTCAGTA
>NW_013926018.1:0-206 GCF_000517525.1 Limulus polyphemus | reverse complement strand
CAAGCCACAAGATTTATCGGTACTGTGTACTGTCAATAAGAAGACACAAGATTTAACAATACTGTGTACTGTCGATAAGAAGACACAAGATTTAACGATACTGTGTACTATCACTAACAATCCACAAGATTTAACGATACTGTGCACTGTGAATAAGAAGACAAAAGATGTAACACTACTGTATACTGTCCATAAAAAGACACAAG
>NW_013926017.1:0-206 GCF_000517525.1 Limulus polyphemus | reverse complement strand
AATAAAATAAAATAAATTTTGTCCATGAATACATTGAGTATTTGATTTGAATAGTCTGTGTGCAAATAAACTTTCATATTAAAATTAAAAAATAATTTTCCTCATCTAAAATATCTTAAATTTCCTTCTTGTAATCCCTAAAACGCCATAACTACATTTCAAACATTTTTTTCAGTAGAGCTTTATAGATTGTCTGCTGCCCCCCA
>NW_013926016.1:0-206 GCF_000517525.1 Limulus polyphemus | reverse complement strand
ATCAGACACGTCCATCAAGTTAGAGAAAAATAAAGAAACTAGTTTTACTGATGCAAATGAAAATACAAGAATTAGCTCTTTTAAAAATCCTAAGAAGGACATAGCTAGAAAGACTGGGAAGAGAATAAGGATGATGCATAAGCAGCATAATATTGCTAAAAAACTAAATGATATACATCGAGTGGAAAATATACCATATTATGTAA
>NW_013926015.1:0-232 GCF_000517525.1 Limulus polyphemus | reverse complement strand
TGTGTGTAATAATGAAGAGATACACCTGTATATGAACCACAGTAGAAGTATGTTGTTCAGTAGCAAGTACTGTGTGTAATAATGAAGAGATACACTATACTTTGGTGTATATGAACCACAGTAGAAGTATGTTGTTCAGTAGCAAGTACTGTGTGTAATAATGAAGATATAAACTATACTTTGGTGTATATGAAACACAGTTGGGGTATGTTATTCAGTAGCAAATACTGTG
>NW_013926014.1:0-206 GCF_000517525.1 Limulus polyphemus | reverse complement strand
GAAACTTTAGCGACACAAGTCCTTATTTAATAAAACTGGTTTATTCTTTCTGAATATAACTTTACCGATACACTTATTTTCAACAGTCGCTCTATAATAAACGTTTTAACAATTAACTTCAACAATACGTCTCTCTCTCTGCAGTTCAATTACTCACTACCTACACACATGATCTCGTCACGTTGTGAGCGTCTTATTTATATGTG
>NW_013926013.1:0-205 GCF_000517525.1 Limulus polyphemus | reverse complement strand
AGTTGTACCAAGTAAGGCTAAAGATGAATATGGTGGTTATAAATTCTTTAACTAGAGTTACACCTAAGTGTTCATGGAGTAGTTGTACCAAGTAAGTGTAAAGATGAGTATGGTGGTTATAAATTTGGTAACTAGAGTTACACCTAAGAGTTCATGGAGTAGTTGTACCAAGTAATGTAAAGATGAGTATGGTGGTTATAAATTC
>NW_013926012.1:0-205 GCF_000517525.1 Limulus polyphemus | reverse complement strand
ACAATGAACATAAGTCTTCTAATGTATGACATTTTAACCTGTTGAATAGAGATCAATAACTGATCTTCAGTAAAATGTCTTGTCATACACGATGAACATAAGTCTCTTAATGTATGACATTTTAACCTGTTGAATAGAGATCAATAACTGATCTTCAGTAAAATGTCTTGTTACACGATGAACATAAGTCTTCTAATGTATGACA
>NW_013926011.1:0-206 GCF_000517525.1 Limulus polyphemus | reverse complement strand
ACTAGTTCACCCATGTTATACAGAAATGTTTTATTTAATACTCTTAACTCACTTTACACTTTAATTGTTTAACCTTGTACTATTGAACACTAGTTCACCCGTGTTATACAGAAACATATTTAATACTCTAAACTCACTTTACACTTTAATTGTTTAACCTTGTACTATTGAACACTAGTTCACCCGTTTTATACAGAAATGTATTA
>NW_013926010.1:0-206 GCF_000517525.1 Limulus polyphemus | reverse complement strand
TTGTATTAAAGTAGGTAAGATAAACTTCACACATTTTTTTCATTATCTACTCTAACTGTAACAAATCCACCGAGACTTCATTTTCAAGGTTAATTGTATTAAAGTAGGTAAGATAAACTTCACACATTTTTTAATTATCTACTCCAACTGTAACAAATCCATCGAGACTTCATTTTCAAGGTTTATTGTATTAAAGTAGGTAAGGT
>NW_013926009.1:0-462 GCF_000517525.1 Limulus polyphemus | reverse complement strand
ATGTAGTTACCTCAAAGCTGTACTAAATATCTACTTATGTTGTTTCCTCAAAGCTGTACTAAATATACATAAGTGGATATTTAGTACAGCTTTGAGGTAACTACATAAGTAGATATTTAGTACAGCTTTGAGGTAACTACATAAGTAGATATTTAGTACAGGTTTGAGGAAACAACATAAGTAGATATTTAGTACAGCTTTGAGGAAACAACATAAGTTGATATTTAGTACAGTTTTGAGGTAACTACATAAGTAGTGTTTCCTCAAAGCTGTACTAAATATCTACTTATGTAGTTACCTCAAAGCTGTACTAAATATCTACTTATGTAGTTACCTCAAAGCTGTACTAAATATCCACTTATGTAGTTACCTCAAAGCTGTACTAAATATCTACTTATGTAGTTTCCTCAAAGCTGTACTAAATATCTAATTATGTTGTTTCCTCAAAGCTGTACTAAATAG
>NW_013926008.1:0-574 GCF_000517525.1 Limulus polyphemus | reverse complement strand
AAAAAACAAATAAACCTAAATTACTCTTCTTTTTCTTTCTAGAATGACTTCAAATTGTAACATGAAACTACATTCGTTTATCCTGAGTAAAAGAATAAGTTCGTAACAGTATACATCTATTTATAATTAAAATAATAAGAACAACGACAGATTATCCAAAACCACTAGATTAACAAAAATAATAAAAGCAAGGACAGATTATCCAAAACCAATCGATCCCCAATGTTCTACAACATTGTTATACTTAACTAAAATAATAAGAGCAATGACAGATTATCCAAAACCACTAGATCCTCAATGTTCTACAACATTGTTATACTTGACAAAAATAAAAGCGACGACAGATTATCCAAAACCACTAGATTCTCAATGTTCTACAACATTGTTATACTTAACAAAAATAATAAAAGCAACGACAGATTATCCAAAACCACTAGATCCCCAATGATCTACAACATTGTTATACTTAACAAAAATAATAAAAGCAACGACAGATTATCCAAAACCACTAGATCCCCAATGATCTACAACATTGTTATACTTAACAAAAATAATAAAAGCAACGACAGATTAT
>NW_013926007.1:0-206 GCF_000517525.1 Limulus polyphemus | reverse complement strand
TGACACAGTGTACTAACCACTGCTAGAGACAAACAAGTAGAGAAATGGACAAATGAAAACAATACTTACCTACCTTAGTGTTTGTTGGTGACACAGTGTACTAACCACTGCTAGAGACAAACAAGTAGAGAAATGGACAAATGAAAACAATACTTACCTACCTTAGTGTTTGTTGATGACACAGTGTACTAACCACTGCTAGAGAC
>NW_013926006.1:0-205 GCF_000517525.1 Limulus polyphemus | reverse complement strand
ACGATACTATGTACTGTCAATAAGAAGATACAAAATTTAACAATACTATGCACTGTCAATAAGAAGACACAAGATTTAACAATACTGTGTCCTGTCAATAAGAGGATACAGAATTTATCAATACTGTGTACTGTCAATAAGAAGACACAAGATTTAACAATACTGTGTCCTGTCAATAAGAACATAAAGGATTTATCAATACTGT
>NW_013926005.1:0-528 GCF_000517525.1 Limulus polyphemus | reverse complement strand
CTGTTAGACCAACATTTAGTTAATAGTAGTTATTAGACCAACATTTAGTTAATAGTAGCTGTTAGACCAACATTTAGTTAATAGTAGTTATTAGACCAACGTTTAGTTAATAATAGTTATTAATGTTGGTCTAATAACTATAATAACTACTATTAACTAAAACTACTATTAACTACATGTTGGTCTAATAACTACTATTAACTAAATGTTGGTCTAATAACTACTACTAACTAAATGTTGGTCTAATAACTACTATTAACTAAATGTTGTTTTAATAACTTTTATTAACTACATGTAGTTATTAGACCAACATGTAGTTAATAATAGTTATTTTACCAACATTTAGTTAATAGTAGTTATTAGACCAATATGTAGTTAATAATAGTTATTAGACCAACATGAAGTTAACAGTAGTTATTAGACCAACATGTAGTTAATAGTAGTTATTAGACCAACATTTATTTAATAATAGTTATTAGACCAACATTTAGTTAATAGTAGTTATTAGACCAGAATTTAGTTAATAGT
>NW_013926004.1:0-524 GCF_000517525.1 Limulus polyphemus | reverse complement strand
TATTTAACGATACTGTGTACTGTCGTGTACTGTCAATAAGAAGACACAAGACTTTAACGATACTGTGTACTGTCAATAAGAAGACACAAGATTAAACAATACTGTGTACTGTCAATAAGAAGAGACAATATTCGACGATAATGTGTACTGTCAGTAAGAAAACATAAGATTTAACAATAATGTGTCATGTCAATAATAAGACACAAGATTTAACGATACTGTGTACTGTCAATAAGAAGACATAAGATTTGTCTTCTTATTGACAGTGCACAATATTGTTAAATCTTGTGTCTTCATATTGAAAGTACACAGTATCGTTACAAGATTTAAAGATACTGTGTTGTGTCAATAAGAAGACACAAAATTTAACGATACTGTGTACTGTCAATAAGAAGACACAATATTCAACGATAATGTGTACTGTCAATAAGAAGACACAAGATTTAACGATACTGTGTACTGTCAATAAGAAGACACAAGTATTTAACATATGTGTACTGTCAATAAGAAGACACAAGATTTAA
>NW_013926003.1:0-206 GCF_000517525.1 Limulus polyphemus | reverse complement strand
CAGTCATATCCATCTGTATTATAAGACCTACCAGTCACTATCCATCTATAATAAAAGACCTACCAATTACCATCCATCTCTATAAAAGACCTACCAGCCACTATCCATATATAATGAAAGACCTTCCAGCCACTATCCATCTGTATTAAAAGACACACCAGTCACTATCCATCTGTATTAAATGACCTACCAGTGACTATCCATCT
>NW_013926002.1:0-272 GCF_000517525.1 Limulus polyphemus | reverse complement strand
TACTATGTTCCACATCTTTATCCAATGGATGTTATACTATGTTCCACATCTATATCCAATGATGTTGTACTATGTTCCATCTCTTTATCCAATGATGTTATACTATGTTCCACATCTATATCCAATGATGTTGTACTATGTTCCACATCTTTATCCAATGATGTTATACTATGTTCCACATCTATATCCAATGATGTTATACTATGTTCCACATCTTTATCCAATAATGTTATACTATGTTCCACATCTTTATCCTTTAATGTCGTACTATG
>NW_013926001.1:0-206 GCF_000517525.1 Limulus polyphemus | reverse complement strand
ATCTTGGTGATATTAGTATTGGTAGGTTACATAAGTAAACTATCCTGGTGATATTAATATTGGTAGGTTACATACAGTAAATGATCCTGGTGATATTAATATTGGTAGGTTACATACAATAAACGATCCTGGTGATATTAGTATTGGTAGGTTACATACAGTAAATGATCCTGGTGATATTAGTATTGGTAGGTTACATACAGTAA
>NW_013926000.1:0-206 GCF_000517525.1 Limulus polyphemus | reverse complement strand
ATGTCCTCTTATTGATAGTACACAGTTTTGTTAAATCTTGTGTCTTCTTATTGAAAGTACACAGTTTATTGACAGGACACATTATTGTTAAATCTTGTGTTTTCTTACTGAGAGTACACATTATCGTTAAATCTTGTGTGTTCTTATTGATAGTACACACTATTTATAAATCTTGTGTCTTCTTATTGACAGTACACAGTATTGTT
>NW_013925999.1:0-206 GCF_000517525.1 Limulus polyphemus | reverse complement strand
AATTTGTTATTATATATTTATTTTAATATCGACGTTTGTTTAGATTAAATTTATATTTAGAAACATACATAGCTTATACTGTTAAATATGTATTGCGAAACTCACGCCTATTCTTCAAAGTTGTAGAAGATTCTTGAGAGTAAGAATCAACAATATATATATATGTGTGTACCTAAACGCTAGTGTTAGCGCCAGTATCGTTACCT
>NW_013925998.1:0-329 GCF_000517525.1 Limulus polyphemus | reverse complement strand
TCAATGTCTGTTGGAACATGGTTAGACGTGTCTACTAATGTTCCAACAGACATTGTCATTACATTGTCATTAGGTTAGACGTGTCTCATGTTCCAACAGACATTGTTATTAAGTTAGACGAGTACAATGTCTGTTGGAACATGAGACACGTCTAACCTAATGTCAATGTCTGTTGGAACATGAGACACGTCTAAAATAATGACAATGTCTGTTGGAACATTAGACACGTCTAACCTAATGACAATGTCTGTTGGAACATTAGACACGTCTAACCTAATGTCAATGTCTGTTGGAACATGAGACATGTCTAAATAATGACAATGTCTGTT
>NW_013925997.1:0-206 GCF_000517525.1 Limulus polyphemus | reverse complement strand
ATATAGGCTACACTAACGTCACGTTTAGGCGATTCGTTTAACTATTATACGTGATTTTCGATGAAGAGGAACCCACTTTGAGACTAATAATGGCTGGAGACGGCTTAAATGGGTAATGAAGAAAAACTTTAATATAAGTTTAACATGACAGCAAATGTACAACGTTTCGACAAGGTTTTGTCATCATCATTTTTGACCTGATGATG
>NW_013925996.1:0-205 GCF_000517525.1 Limulus polyphemus | reverse complement strand
AACAATACTGTGTACTGTCAATAAGAAGACACAAGATTTAACAATACTGTGTACTATCAATTAAGAAGACACAAGATTAACAATGTGTACTGTCAATAAGAAGACACAAGATTTAACAATACTGTGTAGTGTCAATAAGAAGACATAAGATTTTAACAATACTGTGTACTATCAATAAGAAGACACAAGATTTAACAATACTGTG
>NW_013925995.1:0-206 GCF_000517525.1 Limulus polyphemus | reverse complement strand
CGTGCCAAACGTGTTAAAAAGTACGTCTGGTTAGTTATAAAGTTGTCCACCTATTTTGTCCTTCATAACTTTGTAGATATTCTTAATTTATTCCCATCGATTAGCTGTTAAATATAATTTTAAACAATTTTCAACAAATCTTTTATATTTGTAACATGTACCGTATTTTTCGGAATATAAGACGCACCCTTATTTTGAAGACAAAT
>NW_013925994.1:0-338 GCF_000517525.1 Limulus polyphemus | reverse complement strand
AACCTGTATCTGAGATACCTTATATCTGAGTACGAATATTTATCTGAGATACCTTATATCTGAGTACGAATCTATATCTGAGATACTTTATATCTGAGTAAGAACCTATATCTGAGATACCTTATATCTGAGATACTTTATATCTGAGAAAAGACCTACATCTGAGATACTATATATATGAGTATGGACCTATATCTGAGATACTTTATATCGGAGTAAGAACCTGTATTTGTGATACCTTATATCTGAGTATGAATCTATATCTGAGATACTTTATATCTGAGTAAGAACCTGTATCTGAGATACCTTATATTTGAGTACGAATCTATATCTGAGAT
>NW_013925993.1:0-206 GCF_000517525.1 Limulus polyphemus | reverse complement strand
CATACGAAATAAAATAAAATTTCAATATTTTTACTGTTCATTTTTAATCACTTGCATACTGGTACTATCTTTATATCATAACTGAAACAGAAGACTTAAGACATTTAAATTTGCTACATTGTATCTTCAAAGTAAAACATAATGATAAATAATTGAAATAACCAAAATGATTCTCTCTTTTTCATCAATAACAAAATTTCAATTAC
>NW_013925992.1:0-480 GCF_000517525.1 Limulus polyphemus | reverse complement strand
TTTTATAGGAGGATAGTAACTGGTAGGTGTTTTATTATAGGATGGATAGTGACTGGTAGGTGTTTTATTATACATGGATAGTGGCTGGTAGGTCTTTTAATATAGATAGATGGTAACTGGTAGGTCTTTAAAGTGACTGGTAGGTATTTTATTATTGATGGAAAGTGGCTGCTAGGTCTTTTAATACAGATGGATAGTGGCTGGTAGGTCTTTTAATACAGATGGATAGTGACTGTTAGGTCTTTTAATACAGATGGATAGTGGCTGGTAGGTCTTTTAATACAGATGGATAGTGGATGGTAGGTCTTTTAAAACAGATGGATAGTGGCTGGTAGGTAATACAGATGGATAGTGGCTGGTAGGTCTATCTATTATATATGGATAGTGGCTGGTAGGTCTATCATTATATATGGATAGTGGCTTTTAGGTCTTTTACTATAGATGGATAGTAAATGGTAGGTCTTTATTATAGATGGGTAG
>NW_013925991.1:0-204 GCF_000517525.1 Limulus polyphemus | reverse complement strand
CACACATTCGTAGTTATCTGGATACTATTGGTTAGAATCAAATTACCGTACACATTAGTAGTTATCTGGACACTTTATTGTTTACAATCAAATTACCGTACACATACATCGTTATCTGGACACTTTATTGTTTAGAATCAAACTACCGCACACATTCGTAGTTATCTGGATACTATTGGTTAGAATCAAACTACCGCACACATT
>NW_013925990.1:0-446 GCF_000517525.1 Limulus polyphemus | reverse complement strand
AGCTGTCCAATCCAACATAGGCGACAAAATCAATGTTTATTCACTTAGAAACAAGAAAGCTGTCTAATCCAACATAGGTGACAAAATCCAAGTTTATTCACTTAGAAACAAAATTGGACAGCTATCTTGTTTCTAAGTGAATAAACATTGATTTTGTCACCTATGTTGGATTGGACAGCTATCTTGTTTCTAAGTGAATAAACATGGATTTTGTCACCTATGTTGGATTGGACAGCTATTCCAACATAGGTGACAATATCAATGTTTATTCACTTAGAAACAAGAAAGCTGTCCAGTCCAACATAGGTGACAATATCAATGTTTATTCACTTAGAAACAAGATAGCTGTCCAATCCAACAAAGGTGACAAAATCGATGTTTATTCACTTAGAAACAAGATAGCTGTCCAATCCAACATAGGTGACAAAATCAATGTTTATTCATTT
>NW_013925989.1:0-206 GCF_000517525.1 Limulus polyphemus | reverse complement strand
AACCTAACCTAACCTAACCTAACCTAACCTAACCTAACCTAACCTAACCTAACCTAACCCCAACCCTATACCCCAACCCCAACCCCAACCCCAACCTATACCCCAACCCCAACCCCAACCTATACCCCAACCCCAACCCCAACCTATACCCCAACCCCAACCCCAACCTATACCCCAACCTATACCCCAACCCCTAAACATCTTTT
>NW_013925988.1:0-331 GCF_000517525.1 Limulus polyphemus | reverse complement strand
AACAACGGTTGTGTTGGTATCATGTAACTCAGTAGAAATCATACAGACAATAACGTTGTTAACATTACTGTTTTAGGCCCAGGTTTAGACAGTTTTCATCTAACTGTAAACTGTATCGATGTTATTGAACTCAGTAGAAAGAACATCGATACAGTTCACAGTTAGATAAAAATACCTAGGCGTAAAATAGTAATGTTAACAACGGTAGTGTTTGTATGATTTAACTCAGTAGAAAGAACATAGATACAGTTTACAGTTAGATAAAAATACCTAGGCGTAAAACAGTAATGTTAACAACGTTATTGTCTGTATGATTTAACTCAGTAGAAAG
>NW_013925987.1:0-232 GCF_000517525.1 Limulus polyphemus | reverse complement strand
GTTTGTACCTGTCACAGACACCATTTTTAGTTGCAGAGATTCAAGATAACGCATGTTAGTTCGACATCAATCAAGTTGGAACGGTATAAAATAATAACAGGTTAGGTTTTCTTTCACCTTTATACCGGTACTGAAAGGATGTTGCATGTGTGTTTTTCGAAATTGGTAGATAAAATGCTCTAAAAATAACAACTTATTGGAAAGGTAAAGACATTAAAGATTTAATTACAGA
>NW_013925986.1:0-462 GCF_000517525.1 Limulus polyphemus | reverse complement strand
TTGATGCTATAGATTGATACATAATTATATAACAGTCAAATATGTTTAACCAATCATTTCATTATATGGAAGTACATGAGGACTAACTAACTGATGTTACAGATAGACACATAACTATATAACAGTCAACCATCTTTTAACAATCGATTGATTATATGGCAAGTAATTCCATATAATCAATTGATTGGTTAAAGATGGTTGACTGTTATATAATTATGTATCTATCTGTAACATCAATTAGTTAGCCGTGATGTACATGACGGCTAACTAACTGATGTTACAGATATATACATAATTATATGACAGTCAACCATCTTTAACCAATCATTTCATTATATGGAAGTACATGACGGCTAACTAACTGATGTTAAAGACAGATACACAATTACTTCACAGTCAACCATCTTTAACCAATCAATTGCTTATATGGAAGTACATGGCGGCTAAATAACTGATGTTACC
>NW_013925985.1:0-206 GCF_000517525.1 Limulus polyphemus | reverse complement strand
GGCAAGAGTCCTTCCTCCAATATTTCGACGTATTTCGCAAAATTGACGTTGCCAACACACTCCACTAAGCTCGATCTCCCACCAACCCAAACAGCTCCCCAAACCATCAGAGTCTTGGTCATCATATCACTTGCCCACTTCTTTCGTCTGACTATGTTGGCAGGTCTTAATAAGGGTTTCCGTCTAGCTGCTCTGCAACGATAACT
>NW_013925984.1:0-206 GCF_000517525.1 Limulus polyphemus | reverse complement strand
TAACAGCTCTGCTGTTTGTACAGTACAGTTTACCTACATAGTAACAGTCTCTGCTGTTTGTACAGTACAGTTTATCTACATAGTAACAGTTCTACTGTTTGTACAGTACAGTTTACCTACATAGTAACAGTTCTACTGTTTGTACAGTACAGTTTACCTACATAGTAACAGTTCTACTGTTTGTACAGTACAGTTTACCTACATAG
>NW_013925983.1:0-205 GCF_000517525.1 Limulus polyphemus | reverse complement strand
AAATCTTGTGTTTTCTTACTGACAGTACACATTATCGTTAAATCTTGTGTCTTCTTATTGACAGTACACAGAATCGTTAAATCTTGTGTCTTCTTATTGACAGGACACATTATTGTTAAATCTTGTGTTTTCTTACTGACAGTACACATTATCGTTAAATTTTGTGTCTTCTTATTGACAGTACACAGTATCGTTAAATCTTGTT
>NW_013925982.1:0-219 GCF_000517525.1 Limulus polyphemus | reverse complement strand
TAGGTGTAACTCTAGTTATAGTATTTATAACCACCATACTCATCTTTTGTCTTACTTGGTACAACTACTCCATATACACTTAGGTGTAACTCTAGTTACCGAATTTATATCCAACATATTCATCTTTAGCCTTACTTGGTAAAACTACTCCATGAACACTTGGGTTTAACTCTGGTTACCGAATGTATAACCCCTATACTTATCTTTAGCGTTATTTGG
>NW_013925981.1:0-207 GCF_000517525.1 Limulus polyphemus | reverse complement strand
GAGAACTGAACATCGTCTATCTTCACTGTAAGCAAGTCTCAGTGTAGAGAACTGAATATCGTCTACCTTTATTGTAAGCAAGTCTCAGAGTGGAAAACTGAACATCGTCTATCTTCACTGTAAGCAAGTCTCAGTGTAGAGAACTGAACATCGTCTACCTTTATTGTAAGCAAGTCTCAGAGTGGAGAACTGAACATCGTCTATCTT
>NW_013925980.1:0-206 GCF_000517525.1 Limulus polyphemus | reverse complement strand
ATTATAGATGGATAGTGGCTGATAGGTCTTTTACTATAGATAGATAGTGACTGGTAGGTCTTTAACGATAGATGGATAGTGACTGGCAGGTCTTTTATTATAGATAGATAGTGACTGGTAGGTCTTTAATAATAGATGGATAGTTACTGGTAGGTCTTTTATTATAGATGGATAGAGGCAGGTAGGTCTTTTAATATAGATGAAAA
>NW_013925979.1:0-255 GCF_000517525.1 Limulus polyphemus | reverse complement strand
CCAACTATGGGTTAACTCCATGTGTTGTAATGTGGTTGTGTACAGTTTCCGTCAACTATGGGTTAACTCCATGTGTTGTAAGTGTGGTTGTGTACAGTTTCGTCAACTATGGGTTAACTCCAGTGTTGTAAGTGTGGTTGTGTACAGTTTCTTCAACTATGGGTTAACTCCACGTGTTGTAAGTGTGGTTGTGTACAATTTCTTCAACTATGGGTTAACTCCATGTGTTGTAAGTGTGGTTGTGTACAGTTTCGT
>NW_013925978.1:0-206 GCF_000517525.1 Limulus polyphemus | reverse complement strand
ACAACCCAAATCTTGTCCTGAAATATAATTAGCATCATATTTTGTCAAATCAAGCTCTACCTTACAACTCACATCTTGTCCTGACATATAATTAGCATCATATTTTATCAAATCAAGCTCAACCTTACATCTCCCATCTTGTCCTGACATATAACTAGCGCCATATTTTGTCAAATCAAGCTCTACCATACAACTCTCACTTTGAG
>NW_013925977.1:0-206 GCF_000517525.1 Limulus polyphemus | reverse complement strand
ACTCTATAATTGGTGAGAAGATGAAGAGTTAGAAGGAGAAGTTATGGTTACAAGGAAAAAGACATAGCGCTCTATAATTGGTGAGAAGATGAAGAGTTAGAAGGAGAAGTTATGGTTGACGAGGAATAATACATAGCGCTCTATAATTGGTGAGAAGATGAAGAGTTAGAAGGAGAAGTTATGGTTGACGAGGAATAATACATAGC
>NW_013925976.1:0-206 GCF_000517525.1 Limulus polyphemus | reverse complement strand
AGACTTACAATGCTAGAAACCGGGTTTCGATACCCGTGGTGGGCAGAGCACAGATAGCCCATTGTGTAGCTTTGTGCTTAATTCCAAACAAACAGATGTTGTACGTTGTCTGTACGATATCGTTCTCCTCTCTGTGTCGAACAAACTATCGCCGATTGTAATTACAAACAAACAAACATATGTTGTACGTTGTCTGTACGATATCG
>NW_013925975.1:0-206 GCF_000517525.1 Limulus polyphemus | reverse complement strand
TGTTTATAAGAAGACACAAGATTTAACAATACTGTGTACTGTCAATAAGAAGACACAAGATTTAACAATACTGTGTATTGTCTATAAGAAGCCACAAGATTTAACGATACTGTGTTCTATCACAAACAATCCAAAAGATTTAACGATAATGTGTACTGTCTATAAAAAGCCACAAGATTTAACGATACTAATAAGCCACATGATTG
>NW_013925974.1:0-207 GCF_000517525.1 Limulus polyphemus | reverse complement strand
CAGTTTCAGCCTCAGCATCGCTGTCGGTTCCATTCTGGTATGTGTTGTTTCTGGCTTTAGCCTCATTTTTTTTTCTTTTGTATTTTCAAAATTTGTGCTCTCCTTCGGAGAGAGTTCCTTATTGGTGACCACTAGCGTGCTCTCACAGCCATTATTCTTGAGTACACGAGTAAGTAACCATTATTGTTGAGTTTATGAGTAAGTAAC
>NW_013925973.1:0-206 GCF_000517525.1 Limulus polyphemus | reverse complement strand
CTTGTTTTCTTTTTATTGACCATACACAGTATCGTTAAATCTTGTGTCTTCTTATTGAGAGTACACAGTATTGTTAAATCTTGTGTCTTCTTATGGACAGTACACAGTATAGTTAAATCTTGTGTCTTTTTATTGACAGTACACAGTATCGTTAAATCCTGTGTCTTCTTATTGACAGTACACAGTATCGTTACATCTTGTGTCTT
>NW_013925972.1:0-206 GCF_000517525.1 Limulus polyphemus | reverse complement strand
GTCTTCTTATTGAAAGTACACAGTATCGTTAAACTTGTATCTTCTTTTTGACAGTACACAGTATCGTTAAATCTTGTGTCTTCTTATTGACAGTACACAGTATCGTTAAATCTTGTGTCTTCTAATTGACATTACACAGTATCGTTAAATCTTGTGTCTTCTAATTGACATTACACAGTATCGTTAAATCTTGTGTCTTCTTATTT
>NW_013925971.1:0-319 GCF_000517525.1 Limulus polyphemus | reverse complement strand
ACACTCTTCATTACAGTTCTTGTCACAACAGGCTGTAATGAAGAGTGTGAGTAAGAGTGTGAGCCTGTTGTGACAAGAACTGTAACGAAGAGTGTGAGCCTGTTGTGACAAGAATTTTAATTACAGTTCTTGTCACAACAGGCTCGCTCTCTTCATTACAGTTTTTGTCACAACAGGCTCACACTCTTAATTACAGTTCTTGTCACAACAGGCTCACACTCTTCATTACAGTTCTTGTCACAACAGGCTCACACTTTTAATTACAGTTCCTGTCACAACAGGCTCACTCTCCTAATTACAGTTCTTGTCACAACAGGCT
>NW_013925970.1:0-207 GCF_000517525.1 Limulus polyphemus | reverse complement strand
AAAATACCTGATTATTTACAGAAGTGTACAAAAATACCTGATTATTTACAGAAGTGTACAAAATACCTCATTATCTATAGAAGTGTACAAAAATACCTGATCATTTACAGAAGTGTACAAAAATACCTGATTATCTATAGAAGTATACAAAATACCTGATTATTTACAGAAGTGTACAAAAATACATGATTATTTACAGAAGTGTAT
>NW_013925969.1:0-206 GCF_000517525.1 Limulus polyphemus | reverse complement strand
TTTTGAATTTTTTTATTAAGGTTCGCCGCAATTTTGCGCGTTACTTACAAAATTCTAGATTATTAGTTTTAGTTTTACGATTTTTGTGGTCGTTTTATGTTACTCTTTTTATGGCTTCTTGAAATCGTATGTGTACTGCACTGAAGCTTTTTGTTACCGATTGTTTCTCGATTTTTTGTTACCAGAGGGTTATGAATATATTATTA
>NW_013925968.1:0-206 GCF_000517525.1 Limulus polyphemus | reverse complement strand
TTATTGACAGTACACAGTATCGTTAAATCTTCTTTCTTCTTATTGACAGGACACATTATTGCTAAATCTTGTGTTTTCTTACTGACAGTACACATTATCGTTGAATATTGTGTCTTCTTATTGACAGTACACAGTATCGTTAAATCTTGTGTCTTCTTATTGACAGGACACAGTATCGTTAAATCTTGTGTCTTCTTATTGACAGT
>NW_013925967.1:0-206 GCF_000517525.1 Limulus polyphemus | reverse complement strand
ATATAATTGTTTTAGCTTGTCATTGAGGACTAATAATTTGCTTCTATAGAAAATATTATTGTTTTAGCTTGTCATTGAGTAATAATAATTTGCTTCTATAGAAAATGTTAATGTTTTAGCTTGTCATTGAGTAATAAGAGTTTGCTTCTATAGAAAATATTATGTTTTAGCTTGTCATTGAGTAATAATAATTTGCTTCTAATAGA
>NW_013925966.1:0-206 GCF_000517525.1 Limulus polyphemus | reverse complement strand
GTACCCAAGAATGAAACAAACAAAGAAATTGTGTTCTCTAGTGTCACGCTACCCAGAGAAGTAGTATAATACCAGTTTTAATTCGTACACCTGTTTCACAATATTCTGAGAATGTGCAGCTGGGTATTATTTTTTAGATTTGAGTAAAAAAAATGTGGTCAGTCTTTTTTCCTATAGTTTTGCCATATAGCTTTACATTTATTATG
>NW_013925965.1:0-206 GCF_000517525.1 Limulus polyphemus | reverse complement strand
GTACGTCGTTCCATTTGGACGGATCTTCTCGAAATTTTTTCAGTAAGGTTCGTTGCATGCTTGCGAATTTACATGCACAATTCTAGCCTTTTATTATCATTTTTGCGACTTTTGTGGTCGTTTTATGTTACTCTTTTATTGGCTTTTCTGAAAGCGTATGTGTACTGCAGTGAAGCTTTTGGTTACTGATTGTTTTTCGATTTCTT
>NW_013925964.1:0-370 GCF_000517525.1 Limulus polyphemus | reverse complement strand
GATCATGAAGTGACACATGTCGGAGCATCTCGGTCAATGATCATGAAGGGACACATGTCGGAGCATCTCGGTCAATGATCATGAAAGGAAACATGTCGGAGCATCTCGGTCAATGATCATGAAAGGACACATGTCGGAGCATCTCGGTCAATGATCATGAAGTGGACACATGTCGGAGCATCTCGGTCAATGATCATGAAGGGACACATGTCGGAGCATCTCGGTCAATGATCATGAAAGGACACATGTCGGAGCATCTCGGTCAATGATCATGAAGGGACACATGTCGGAGCATCTCGGTCAATGGTCATGAAGGACACATGTCGGAGCATCTCGGTCAATGATCATGAAGTGACACATGTCGGAGCAT
>NW_013925963.1:0-206 GCF_000517525.1 Limulus polyphemus | reverse complement strand
CATTTGTAAAGATACAAGAGTAGCTCCAGAGGTCAGCTGGCCTCTTACAGATCATTTGTAAAGATACAAGAGTAGCTCCAGAGGTCAGCTGGCCTCTTACAAATCATTTGTAAAGATACAAGAGTAGCTCCAGAGGTCAGCTGGCTTCTTACAGATCATTTGTAAAGATACAAGGGTAGCTCCAGAGATCATCTGGCCTCTTACAG
>NW_013925962.1:0-204 GCF_000517525.1 Limulus polyphemus | reverse complement strand
AGTAAACTATGTTGTAGCTAGTAGTTAACATACACTTACAGGCCCAGTAAACTATGTTGTAGTTAGTAGTTAACATATACTTACAGGACCAGTAAACTATGTTGTAGTTAGTAGTTAACATACACTTACAGGCCCAGTAAACTGTGTTGTAGTTAGTAGTTAACATAGACTTACAGGTCCAGTAAACTATGTTGTAACTAATAG
>NW_013925961.1:0-278 GCF_000517525.1 Limulus polyphemus | reverse complement strand
AGATTCTTGTACTGCTATTTATAGCAGTACAAGAATCTAGTTATATTGTGTTACCTCTCCACTATGTGTATGCTACACACACAGTGGAGAGATAACACAACATAACTAGATTCTTATACTGCTATCTACACACACAGCGGAGAGATAACACAACATAACTAGATTCTTATACTGCTATCTACACACACATAGTGGAGCAATAACACAACATAACTAGATTCTTGTACTGCTATCTACACACACGTAGCAGAGAGATAACACAACATAACTAGATTCTT
>NW_013925959.1:0-206 GCF_000517525.1 Limulus polyphemus | reverse complement strand
ACTAGATTAAATTTTTTTACCGTGTATAATATGACTAGAGTACATTTTTTACCGTGTATAATATGGCTAGATTACATTTTTTACCGTGTATAATATGACTAGATTACATTTTTTTACCATGTATAATATAACTAGATTACATTTTTTTACCGTGTATAATATGACTAGAGTACATTTTTTACCGTGTATAATATGGCTAGATTACA
>NW_013925958.1:0-203 GCF_000517525.1 Limulus polyphemus | reverse complement strand
TTATAATTGGTCAGATTAGGTCCGCCTACTTATAATTGGTCAGAGTAGGTCCTCCTACTTATAATTGGTCAGAGTAGGTCCTCCTACTTATAATTGGTCAGATTAGGTCCTCCTACTCATAATTGGTCAGATTAGATCCTCCTACTTATAATTGGTCAGATTAGGTCCGCCTACTTATAATTGGTCAGATTAGATCCTCCTAG
>NW_013925957.1:0-203 GCF_000517525.1 Limulus polyphemus | reverse complement strand
CGGATGAAAGCAACACTATAGAATACTGACATTTTGTATGTAAGATGAAAACAACACTATAGAATACTATTATTTTGTATGTAGGATGAAAACAACACTATAGAATAGTAACATTTTTTTATGTAGGATGAAAGCAACACTATAGAATACTGACATTTTGTATGTAAGATGAAAACAACACTATAGAATACTATCATTTTGTT
>NW_013925956.1:0-204 GCF_000517525.1 Limulus polyphemus | reverse complement strand
TGAGAAGCACGGTAGCTCATTTAGAGTAAAATTTTACGTGTTTATCTCCCAGTAATTTACGTGAGAAGCACGGTAGCTCATTTAGAGTAAAATTTTACGTGTTTATCTCCCAGTAATTTATGTGAGAAGCACGGTAGCTCATTTAGAATCAAATTTACGTCGTTTATCTCCCAGTAATTCACGTGAGAAGCACGGTAGCTCATT
>NW_013925955.1:0-519 GCF_000517525.1 Limulus polyphemus | reverse complement strand
ACCTAAAAAAATTTAACTTTCGCTAAGCCAGATTACAAACAATCCAAAAGGTGGAGTTTATTTGATAAGAAGACGTGATGGCCTTTTATATGTTGGAATTTTGTTTAACGATGTTATTTTTAAAGCTATTCTTTTCTTATCAAAATTTCGGTTAGTGTCCATTTTATTGTTGTTGTTTTTTCTGTCTTCAATTATATTATAAACTAGTTATTTCATAATCCTTCATATTTCAATACAAAGATGCCCTTGATGTAAGACTTTCAAAATAGAGATCCTTTTATCAAAATTCCCAATTTTGAAAAAAATTTTTTTTTTGTGAAAAATATGAATTTGGTTTTTGGTGAAAATATGAATATTATGGGAAAATGGAAAAAAAGTGTTTTTTTTTACGCAAAATTAAAAGAAAAATATCCTATAGTTCTTATTTCGTCGAAAAACTCAAAATGGAGACATTATAGCATTGACGAAAAACATTATTTCACTATAAAAGCTAAAAAAAAATTAATTTTCGCAAACCCA
>NW_013925954.1:0-206 GCF_000517525.1 Limulus polyphemus | reverse complement strand
GGAATATAACTTTATTAGCTCAATATTCGCGCTGTTACAGCTTCGTCAGGAGATATCATAAATATAATCACGACCTATATATACCGGAATATAACTTTATTAGCTCAATATTCCGCTCTTACAACTTCGTCAGGAGATATCAATGAATATGAACACGGCCTATATCTCCGGAATATAACTTCATTAGCTCAATTTTCCGCTGTTAC
>NW_013925953.1:0-206 GCF_000517525.1 Limulus polyphemus | reverse complement strand
ATGAATATCATAATATTATCTTACTGTACCATTTACTTGACGGTCACCTTGACCACACTCAATATCACATAGCGATAGGCATTTAGACTCATTACCTTTGTTATTTTCATGAATATCATCATATTATCTTACTGTACCGTTTACTTGATTATTTTCCATTTCTTCACTTAAATTTTGTAAAATTTTATTATAATGGAGCTTGTGAC
>NW_013925952.1:0-309 GCF_000517525.1 Limulus polyphemus | reverse complement strand
CGTTATACTGTGTACTGTTCTAATTGACAGTACAGAGTATCGTTAAATCTTGTGTCTTCTTATTGACAGTACACATTATTGTTAAATCTTGTGTCTTCTTATTGAAACGATACTGTGTACTGTCAATAAGAAGTACACAAGATTTAACGATAATGTGTACTGTCAGTAAGAAAACACAATATTTAACAATAATGTGTCCTGTCAATAAGAAGAACACAAGATTTAACGATACTGTGTACTGTCAAAAAAGCTCAAGATTTAACGATACTCTGTACTGTCAATAAGAAGACACAAGATTTAACTATACTC
>NW_013925951.1:0-206 GCF_000517525.1 Limulus polyphemus | reverse complement strand
TAACAGTCGACCAAATATAGTTGAAAACTGACTAAAACGACCCATATCAATGTCAACAAAATCTAGTGGAAGGAAAACTAAAAGACCTTCATAACAGCCGACAAAATATAGTTTAAGAAGGATTAAAAATACCATTATGAAAGTCTTTAAAATATAGTGTAAGAAAGACTAAAATACCGCTATCAAAGTCAAAAATAAACTAGTCT
>NW_013925950.1:0-207 GCF_000517525.1 Limulus polyphemus | reverse complement strand
ACTGTCAATAAGAAGACAAAATATTTAACAATACTGTGTATTGTCAATAAGAAAACACAAGATTTAACGATACTGTGTACTGTCAATATAAATCCACAAGTTTTAACGAAACTGTGTACTGTCAATAAGAAGAAAAAATATTTAACAATACTGTGTACTGTCAATAAGAAGACACAAGATTTAACGATACTGTGTACTATCAATAAC
>NW_013925949.1:0-373 GCF_000517525.1 Limulus polyphemus | reverse complement strand
CAAACTGTAGAAACTGAGCTGTTATAGTGCAAACTGAATAGATCCTGTGTTGGGTGATAGTGCAAACTGTAGAAACTGATCTGTTATAGTGCAAACTGAATAGATCCTGTGTTGGGTGATAGTGCAAACTGTAGAAACTGATCTGTTATAGTGCAAACTGAATAGATCATGTGTTGGGTGAAAGTGCAAACTGTAGAAACTGAGCTGTTATAGTGCAAACTGAATAGATCCTGTGTTGGGTGATAGTGCAAACTGTAGAAACTGATCTGTTATAGTGCAAACTGAATAGATCCTGTGTTGGGTGATAGTGCAAACTGTAGAAACTGATCTGTTATAGTGCAAACTGAATAGATCCTGTGTTGGGTAATAGCTC
>NW_013925948.1:0-206 GCF_000517525.1 Limulus polyphemus | reverse complement strand
ATAATGTGTACTCTCATTAAAAAGACACAAGATTTAACTATATTGTGTACTGTCAATAAGAAGACACAAGATTTAACGATACTGTGTACTGTCAATAAGAAGACACAAGATATAACGATACTGTGTACTGTCACTAAGAAGACACAAGATTTAACGATACTGTATACTTTCAATAAGAAGACGCAAGATTTAACAATACTGGGTAC
>NW_013925947.1:0-206 GCF_000517525.1 Limulus polyphemus | reverse complement strand
CAGTGTGTTTTATCAATAAGAACACACGAGATTTAACGATAGTGTGTTTTATCAATAAGAAGACACGAGATTTAACGATACTGTGTACAACGAATAAGAAGACACAATATTTAACGATACAGTGTACTGTCAATAAGAAGACATAAAAATTTAACCATACTGTGTACTGTCAATAAGAAGACACAAGATTTAACAATACTGTGTAC
>NW_013925946.1:0-225 GCF_000517525.1 Limulus polyphemus | reverse complement strand
GTATTATTAGTTTTCCAAATTTTTAGGTCGTTTTTTGTTATTACTTTATTGGCTTTCCTTGAAGCGTATTTGTACTGCAGTGAAGCATTTTGATATTCTTTTTTTCTCTATTTCTTCTTACCAGTGGGTACGGAATTGACGCATCTTATCCAAATTTGGTACGTAGTTTCACTAGTTCGATCCGAAATTACATGTAAAGTTTCACGATGCTACTCTTCGTTTTTA
>NW_013925945.1:0-206 GCF_000517525.1 Limulus polyphemus | reverse complement strand
CCAATACTTGATATGCAGAGACCAAAACCTGTTTAGACCTATCACTCTTCTACACCCTCTGATTCAGTCTCCTAATCTTATAACCAATCAGAAATGGGAACAAGACCAATACTTGATATGCAGAGACCAAAACCTGTTTAGACCTGTCACTCTTCTACACCCTCTGATTCAGTCTCCTAATCTTATAGCCAATCAGAAATGGGAAC
>NW_013925944.1:0-349 GCF_000517525.1 Limulus polyphemus | reverse complement strand
AGTAACATAAAATGACCACAAAAGTCATAAAAATGACAATAGAAGGCTAGAATTTTGCATGTAAATACGCAAGTATGCAACGAACGTTCTTGAAAAAATTTCGAGAAGATCCGTCCAAATGGAACGAAGTACTGGTACAAAACGCAAAACGTTCCATAACTCCTTTAAAACAAACAGTAGGAAGGTAAAACTCTGCATATTACTACTGTAGGTACACTTTAACGTTGCCTTCACAAAATTTGGTAGAATCATTCAATTTAGGACCCTCTGGTAACAAGAAATCGAGAAACAATCAGTAACCAAAAGCTTCACTGCAGTACACATACGCTTTCAGAAAAGCCAATAAAAG
>NW_013925943.1:0-205 GCF_000517525.1 Limulus polyphemus | reverse complement strand
CGTTTTATTGAATATTATTTATTTCATAATGTATAGCGTGACTGAAAGATGTTCTTAGGTTTTGTTGTTCTACGTCTCTCGTGGCTTATGACACTAAAACCCTAATGAAATTACGTTGTAGTGAATATGAATTATTTCATAGTGTAGAGCGTGACTGAAAGTTATTCTTAGGTTTATTTGTTCTACGTCTCTCGTGGCTTAACAC
>NW_013925942.1:0-206 GCF_000517525.1 Limulus polyphemus | reverse complement strand
CCTATATAATACAGTAATAAAGGGCCACCTATATAATACAGTAATAAAGGGTCACCTACATAATAGAGTAATAAAGGGTCACCTATATAATACAGTAATAAAGGGCCACCTATATAATACAGTAATAAAGGGTCACCTATATAAGACAGTAATAAAGGGCCACCTATATAATACAGTAATAGAGGGCTACCTATATAATACAGTGA
>NW_013925941.1:0-206 GCF_000517525.1 Limulus polyphemus | reverse complement strand
ACTGGACCAACGTTTGGGGAGACTTCCAGAACCCACGCGTTCCAACTTCACCCCGGGTTACTGTATGTGTATACAATCATAACCCCATGCCAGGGTCAGAGGATTAATGGGGAGGACATCATATGGATCCCAGGCCATGATATATGATACCACGCATACACATACAGCTCCAGGCTCGGCCCCACTGAAGTTTTGAAAGAAAGAAA
>NW_013925940.1:0-206 GCF_000517525.1 Limulus polyphemus | reverse complement strand
GGCTATTTGTTTGGTGTGGCCTGATGGAATAATTGGTTGGGATAGAATGATTGTTTGGTGTGGCCTGATAGAATAATTGGTTGGAATAGGGTGTTTGTTTAATGTGGCCTGATAAAATAATTGGTTGGAATAGGATATTTGTTTGGAATAGAATGTTTGTTTGGTGTGGCCTGATAGAATAATTGGTTGGAATAGGATATTTGTTT
>NW_013925939.1:0-206 GCF_000517525.1 Limulus polyphemus | reverse complement strand
CATCCTGTTGAAGTTGAGGATATCAAATAGCAGAGATTGAATCCATTTGGGTTTCTATTAGTGGATATAAAGGGAAAAGGCTTTTAGTGGGAAGTTTTTACAGACCAACAAATGATACTGATGAAATTAGTGAGAAACTTTACAATGAGATTAAGATTTCAGCTGTTAATGAAGTCATAACTATGGGTGATTTTAATTTCAGGCAT
>NW_013925938.1:0-601 GCF_000517525.1 Limulus polyphemus | reverse complement strand
GGTAAGTAACTCGTATATTTACAACAAAACTACACGTGTTTCCTTATGTCCGACTGGATTAAATAGGACCCAACAGCTAATATCGTTTTATGACCCACTGTTGACTTTAGTGTTCATCCAGAGTGTTAATTAACTCATGTATTTACAACATATCTACATGTGTTTTTTTTAACACATAGGCTGCAGACTAAAGTAAACAGTGGGTGATAGAACGATACTAGCTATTGGGGGTTATTTTATCCACTCGGACTTAAGGAAACACGTGTAGATATGTTGTAAATATATGAGTTGATTAACACATTGACTGCAGACTAAAGTCGACAGTGGGTCACAGAACGATACTTGCTAATGGGTCCTATTTAATCCACTCTGACTTAAATAACTCAGATATTTACAACATAACTACACGTGTCATAGAACGATATTAGCTGTTGGGTCCTATTTAATGCAGTCGGACATAAGGAAACCCACTGTTGACATTAGTCAGCAGCCAATGTGTTAATTAACTCAAACATTTACAACATATCTACTTGTGTTTCCTTAAATCCGAGTGGATTAAATAGGACCCAATAGCTAATATCGTTCTATGACCCACTGTTGA
>NW_013925937.1:0-1263 GCF_000517525.1 Limulus polyphemus | reverse complement strand
ATGTAAGACTTTCAAAATAGAGATCCTTTTATCAAAATTCCCAATAGTTATTTTACAATCTCTTATCAAAATTTCGGTTAGTGTCGATTTTACTGTTGTTGGATCAAAATTTCGGTTAGTGTCGATTTTACTGTTGTTGTTGTTTTTTGTCATATTATTCTTAAAGCTCTTCTTTGTTTATAATATAATTGAATAATGCAAACAAAATTCCGTCGGAAAACTCAAAATTGAAACATTATAGCACTGATGAAAGACATTATGTCACTATAAAAGCTAAAAAAATTGAACTTTCACTAACCCAGAGTGAAAACAATCCAAAAGGTGGAGTTTATTTGATAAGAAGACGTCATGGCCTTTTATATGTTGAAGTATGCACTATCGGATATTTTTATATTAATTTTGCGTCAAAAAAACACTTTTATCCATTTTCCACAAAAATTCATATTTTCACGAAAAACCAAAGGCCCATGTTTTTTAAAAATTTGGGAAAGGCTATAGCCCATGTTTTTCCCCAAATTTTTGAAAAAATTATTTTTCTTCATATTTCAATACAAAGATGCCCTTGATGTAAGACTTTCAAAATAGATATCTTTTTATCAAAATTCCCCAATACAAAGATGCCCTTGATGTAAGACTTTCAAAATAGATATCCTTTTATCAAAATTCCCAATAGTTATTTCACAATCTCTTATCAAAATTTCGGTTAGGGTCGATTTTACTGTTGTTGTTGTTTTTTGTCTTCAATTATATTATAAACAAAGAAGAGAGAGTGAAAACAATCCAAAAGGTGGAGTTTATTTGATAAGAAGACGTCATGGCCTTTTATATGTTGGAATTTTGTTTGAATGATATTATTCTTAAAGAAAAACATGGGCTATAGCCTTTGGTTTTTCGTGAAAATATGAATTTTTTTGGAAAATGTAAAAAAGTGTTTTTTTGACGCAAAATTAATAGAAAAATATCCGATAGTGCTTGCTTCGTCGGAAAACTCAAAATTGAAACATTATAGCACTGATTAAAAACATTATGTCACTATAAAAGCTAAAAAAAATTTAACTTTCTCTAACCCCCCAAATTTTGAAAAAAATTGTTTTTCTTCATATTTCAATACAAAGATGCCCTTGATATAAGACTTTCAAAACAGGGATCCTTTTATTAAAATTCTTAATAGTTATTTCATAATCTCTTATCAAAATTTCGGTCAGTGTCGATTTCAATGTTGTTGTTTTTTGTCTTCAATTATATTATAAACAAAGAAGAGCC
>NW_013925936.1:0-307 GCF_000517525.1 Limulus polyphemus | reverse complement strand
AAACGATACTGTTTTATGACAGAGACAGTATCGTTAAATCTTGTGTCTTCTTATTGACAGTACACAGTATCGTTAAATGTTATGTCTTTTTATATATAGTACACAGTATTGCTAAATCGTGTGTCTTCTTATTGACAGTACACATTATTGTTAAATCTTGTGCCTTCTTATTGACAGTACACATTATAGTTGAATATTGTGTCTTCTTATTGACAGTACCAGTACACAGTATCGCTAAATCTTGTGTCTTCTTATTGACAGTACACAGTATCGTTAAATCTTGTGTCTTCAGTACTGTCAGTAAGAA
>NW_013925935.1:0-206 GCF_000517525.1 Limulus polyphemus | reverse complement strand
GTTTGGCTTCCCAAGTTATGTTACTTTTGTTATTATGGAATTGTTTGTCTTCCCATGTTACTTTTGTTATTATGGAATCGTTTGTCTTCCCAAGTTATGTTACTTTTGTTATTATGGAATTATTTGGCTTCCCAAGTTATGTTACTTTTGTTATTATGGAATCGTTTGGCTTCCCAAGTTATGTTACTTTTGTTATTATGGAATTA
>NW_013925934.1:0-205 GCF_000517525.1 Limulus polyphemus | reverse complement strand
CAGTAAACAGTATTCTTAAATCTCGTGTCTTCTTATTGATAGTACACAGTATCGTTAAATCTTGTGTCTTCTTATTGACAGTACACAGCATTGTTAAAACTTGTGTCTTTTTATTGACAGTACACAGTATCGTTAAATCTTGTGGCTTGTTAGTGATAGTACACAGTATTGTTAAATCTTGTCTTCTTTTGTATAGTACATAGTA
>NW_013925933.1:0-273 GCF_000517525.1 Limulus polyphemus | reverse complement strand
AACTTATTGTTGTTTCAGCCACCTGATTTTCTGTAGTGTTATGTTTATATATGATACACGTTTATAAAATAAGGGAAACGTTCAAACGTATTGTTGTTTCAGCCACCTGATTTTCTGTAGTGTGATGTATATATATGATACACGTTATAAAATAAGGGAAACGTTCAAACGTATTGTTGTTTCAGCCACCTGATTTTCTGTAGTGTGATGTATACATATGATACACGTTATAAAATAAGGGAAACGTTCAAACGTATTGTTGTTTCAGCCACC
>NW_013925932.1:0-263 GCF_000517525.1 Limulus polyphemus | reverse complement strand
TTAGTATTTGTTTCTTGAAAACCTTCATATATGTATTTACTTAGTATTTGTTTCTTGCCTTCATATATGTATTTACTTAGTATTTGTTTCTTGAAAACCTTCATATATGTATTTAATTAGTATTTCTTTCTTGAAAAACCTTTATATATGTATTTACTTAGTATTTGTTTCTTGAAAACCTTCATATATGTATTTACTTAGTATTTGTTTCTTGAAAACCTTTATATGTGTATTTACTTAGTATTTGTTTCTTGAAAACCTCT
>NW_013925931.1:0-206 GCF_000517525.1 Limulus polyphemus | reverse complement strand
AAAGAAACTGTAAAAATAAAAATGTTTAGTAAATATGTTTTTTTTGTTTTTTTTAAATGATTGTTTTCACATTATTTATCATGTTAGATTTACCAAAGTTAAACAACTTATGATGACATTGGTATCCCCAAATTCATGTTGTAACAAAGTTTTCACACACAGCATTTTGGAACAAGTCCAAGGCACAACACAAATTCTAATTTATT
>NW_013925930.1:0-206 GCF_000517525.1 Limulus polyphemus | reverse complement strand
AACGATTGACCTCTTGTCCATTCAGAAGGTGTCTTTTGAACCAAAATGCAGTTATAGAACGCCCATCTTTGGCATCAAATGGACCTTCTTTATGTTGAAATTCATGTGCTCCAACTTTAACAATCTCTGTGTGATGTGCATGTGTTACAACTGCTGAGCCTGCTGTATCAAACTTCATAAATCCAATATTCCTGTGTGTTAAAATA
>NW_013925929.1:0-972 GCF_000517525.1 Limulus polyphemus | reverse complement strand
GTAATAACAAACAACAACAACAAACATATATATAGCTATTCACATTCAGTGCTGCCCTCTATTTACAAAAATCGTTTTGCATGCTACAAGCCTTTCACTCTCATGCACCCCCTTGATTCACATAGTGTAACTAATTCTCGCATGCAAATCATCATGTGACAAACTTCCACCAATAGTAGTGCCAGACCCTCATGTGACTCTCTCTCTAGCTAGAGATTCTACTTGACTATCACTTCGAGTTTACGCAGAAACTTAAGCACCTGTTGCCAGTGGGGATGAAGGTGGGAAGTGTGAGTGGAATTAAGTACATGTTGGATATACATTTTAAGTGTAGGAAAATTATAACTTCCAACAAGGTACCTTACGTATACCTGGTACAGAAGTAGTGTGGTTTCCCACATATAATCCTGTTATTAGAGGATCCCCTCATTAGGGTGTCCTTTGGACACTTTCAAAAGATGCTTCTACTTTCTCCCTCATACTGGTCCCTCCACCTATCTAATATGGGATTCTAGCTATGTAAGTTAGCAGAATGTAATGCCATAGCCACACTCTGTTCAACACAGATATTGAAATTATAATATATTGTGGTTAGGATCAGTGTCCAACCATTTTCTCTTCCATTGGAATGTGCTCTTCACAAGTTTCTGCTCGGATCTGTCACACCTTTTCCACATCTGGGCAAAGAGACCACACATGGCAAGTCAATTGAATCCAAAACTCAACCTCCCGGAACAGATATCCATGAGGGGGTAGGAAAGAGGATCATACTATTTTCACCTCAAGTTCATCCGAATGGAGGGAAAAATTCCACCACTGATCTGTGAACAGAGCATACATGAGCAGAGTGAAATAACATACTGTTCCATATCTGCTCGTTTGTAAATATCTGGTATGACTGAGGAACTTTGGTGATACAAGTCCTTTCTTAATTAAAACTGTTTATTCTTTCTTGATACAAATTTTAGTAAT
>NW_013925928.1:0-206 GCF_000517525.1 Limulus polyphemus | reverse complement strand
AGGTCAGTTGTTTTCATTTCAAGAACTAAACTCTTACAAAATTATAAGTTTGTAAAAAGTCTTTCAATTTTGTGTTATAATCTTTAAACCCACAATATTTTTGCACGTTCTGCCAGAATTATTTTCATGATTTCCTAATAATTATCACCATACCTTATAAAACTTTAGTTTTCTTTATTTTGTAGAAAGTATCATGGTTTAGATAA
>NW_013925927.1:0-205 GCF_000517525.1 Limulus polyphemus | reverse complement strand
AACGCTCATAAAAACCGTAAACATTTGTGTGTATCTCCACATGGTCCTAACAAATCTTCATGCCAAATTTGATGAAGATCTATCAACAGGGGACTAAGTAGTGGTAAAAAAACGCGAAAACGCCCATAAAAACCGTAAAACATTTGTGTGTATCTCCACATGGTCCCAACAAATCTTCATGCCAAATTTGATGAAGATCCATCAA
>NW_013925926.1:0-205 GCF_000517525.1 Limulus polyphemus | reverse complement strand
AACCCTTTTCTGGTATGATATTTTCTCTGTGGCTAGATTTAATTTCGTTTACTAAACAACCCTTTTCTGGTATGATATTTTCTCTGTGGCTAGATTTAATTTGTTTACTAAATAACCCTTTTCTGGTATGATATTTTCTCTGTGGCTAGATTTAATTTGTTTACTAAACAACCCTTTTCTGGTATGATATTTACTAAAGTTAATA
>NW_013925925.1:0-206 GCF_000517525.1 Limulus polyphemus | reverse complement strand
CTTGTGTATGCATGGCTTAGATGCTGTGCCCCCGTCTGTATGTGCTCCACCATTTCTGTATTCATGGCGTGTTAGATCCCACTTTTGTCCCCTTTTCTTGTAATAATAATTCATGATTGTGTGGCAGCTAAGCATCGGTAGATATATCGATGTACTGCTGTCTATGATGATGATGATGAGATTAATACCTTGGCTTTCTATTGCTT
>NW_013925924.1:0-206 GCF_000517525.1 Limulus polyphemus | reverse complement strand
AAGACACAAGATTTAACGACACTTTGTACTGTCAATAAGAAGACACAAGATTCAACGATACTGTGTACTTTCAATAAGAAGACACAAGATTTAACGATACTGTGTACTGTCAATAAGAAGACACAAGATTTAACGATACTGTGTACTGTCAATAAGAAGACACAATATTTAACGATAATGTGTACTGTCAGTAAGAAATCACAAGA
>NW_013925923.1:0-432 GCF_000517525.1 Limulus polyphemus | reverse complement strand
AACTGGTTTGTGACACTACATGTGTCGTAGGTTATACACTGGTTTGTAACACTACTGGTGTTGTAGGTTATACACTGGTTTGTAACACTACTGGTGTTGTAGGTTATACACTGGTTTGTGACACTACATGTGTCGTAGGTTATACTTACTACTGGTGTTGTAGGTTATATACTGGTTGGTAATACTACTGGTGTTGTAGGTTATATACTGGTTGGTAATACTACTGGTTGTTGTAGGTTATATACTGGTTGGTAATATTACTGGTGTTGTAGGTTATATACCGGTTGGTAATACTACTGGTGTTGTAGGTTACATACTGGTTGGTAATACTACTGGTGTTGTAGGTTATATACTGGTTGGTAATACTACTGGTGTTGTAGGTTATATACTGGTTGGTAATACTACTGGTGTTGTAGGTTATATACTGGTTGA
>NW_013925922.1:0-206 GCF_000517525.1 Limulus polyphemus | reverse complement strand
AAATCTGTGCCATTAGTTCTAATTTTGTTGAATTCATGCACCTATATTGTTACGAATCACTACCCCCTCAGATTTGTGTATGTAGTCTAACCATTGAATACTGACTTCACTGTAGTTGTTGGTTGTAAAATATCCATGGTTAGGTATTAGAGCTATGGATCGTGGTGATATAAACATACTTCTGTAGACAGATAAGCACACAGCAA
>NW_013925921.1:0-295 GCF_000517525.1 Limulus polyphemus | reverse complement strand
TACACAGTATCGTTAAATCTGGTGTCTTCTTATTGACAGGACACATTATTGTTAAATCTTGTGTTTTCTTACTGACAGTACACATTATCCAGTACACAGTATTGTTAAATCTTGTTTCTTCTTATTGACACGACACATTATTGTTAAATCTTGTGTTTTCTTATTGATAGTACACAGTATCGTTAAATCTTGTGTCTTTTTATTGACAGTACACAGTATCGTTAAATCTTCTGTCTTCTTATTGATAGTACACAGTATTGTTAAATCTTGTGTTTTCTTACTGACAGTACACATT
>NW_013925920.1:0-206 GCF_000517525.1 Limulus polyphemus | reverse complement strand
GATTTAGAAACCCAAAGAACAACTAAACTCTACTCACCTTACATCCTTACAGAGATTTAGAAACTTAAAGAACAACTAAACTCTACTCACCTTACATCTTACAGAGACTTAGAAACCTAAAACCTAAAGAACAACTGAACTCTAATCACCTTACATCCTTACAGAGATTTAGAAACTTAAAGAACAACTAAACTCTACTCACCTTA
>NW_013925919.1:0-207 GCF_000517525.1 Limulus polyphemus | reverse complement strand
GTACTATTGATTTAGTTCTAGTTTTCAAGGGCACTTAGTGTTTTACTTGTTATTTACTGTACTATTGATCTAGTCCTAGTTTTCAAGAGCACTTAGTGTTTCATTTGTTACTAACATTGCTATTGATTTAGTCCTAGAGTTCAAAGGACAATTAGTGTTTTATTGTTGCTAACTGTACTATTGATTTAGTCCTAGTTTTAAGGGCAC
>NW_013925918.1:0-204 GCF_000517525.1 Limulus polyphemus | reverse complement strand
TCTTGAACGACACCGTATGTGGAACATGGACTAAACGACAGTTTATATAATACATGGACTAAACAGCCAGTTAAACGACATCTTATATAATACACGAGCTAAACAGCCAGTTAAACGACATCTTATATAATATACGAGCTAAACAGCCTCTTGAACGACACCGTATGTGGTACATGGACTAAACGACAGTTTATATAATACATG
>NW_013925917.1:0-206 GCF_000517525.1 Limulus polyphemus | reverse complement strand
CCCATCGAATTCCTGTGGCTTCCTTCGTACTAGATCACCCCTATTGATGACATTCATATCTGGGATGTGACTTCTAACTTGACTGAAGATGTCTGCATTAGGGTTTAGCTGCGGGGTCTGGAAGGGGCTTGCCATTGTTTGGGGCTAATAAAGTCGATGGTTGATGTATCCTCCTTGTTTAAAAGACAATAGATCATCCTTTAACG
>NW_013925916.1:0-856 GCF_000517525.1 Limulus polyphemus | reverse complement strand
ACTGTGTACTGTCAATAAGAAGACACAAGATTTAACAATACTGTGTACTATCAATAAGAAGACACACGATTTAGCAATACTGTGTACTATCAATAAATGACACAAGATTTAACGATACTGTGTGCTGTCAATAAGAAGACACAAGATTTAACGATACTGTGTACTGTCAATAAGAAGACACAAGATTTAACGATACTGTGTACTACCACAGTATCGTTAAATCTTGTGTCTTCTTATTGACAGTACACAGTATCGTTAAATCTTGTGTCTTCTTATTGAAAGTACACAGTATCGTTAAATCTTGTGTCTTCTTATTGACAGTACACAGCATCGTTAAATCTTGTGTTGTCTTATTGACAGTACACAGTATCGTTAAATCTTGTGTCTTCTTATTGACTGTCAACAAGAAGACACAAGATTTTTCGTATCTGTGTACTGTCAATAAGAAGACAAAGACACAAGATTTAACGATATTGTGTACTGTCAATAAGAAGACACAAGATTTAACGATACTGTGTACTTTCAATAAGAAGACACAAGATTTAACAACATTGTGTACTGTCAATAAGAAGACACAAGACACAATATTCAACGATAATGTGTACTGTCAGTAAGAAAACACAAGATTTAAACATTATCGTCGAATATTGTCTCTTCTTATTGACAGTACACAGTATCGTTAAATCTTGTGTCTTCTTATTGACAGTACACAGTATCGTTAAATCTTGTGTCTTCTTATTGACAGTACACAGTATCGTTAAATCTTGTGTCTTCTTATTGACAGTACACAGTATCGTTAAATCTTGTGTCTTCTTATTGACAGGACACATTATTGGTACTGTCAGTAAGAAAACAC
>NW_013925915.1:0-308 GCF_000517525.1 Limulus polyphemus | reverse complement strand
AGGTCTATCATTATATATGGATAGTGGGTTTTAGGTCTTTTACTATAGATGGATAGTAAATGGTAGGACTTTATGATAGATGGGTAGTGGCTGGTAGGTATTTTATTATTGATGGATAGTGGCTGGTAGGTCTTTTAATACAGATGGATAGTGGCTGGTAGGTCTTTTAATACAGATGGATAGTGGCTGGTAGGTCTTTCTAATACAGATGGATTGTGGCTGGTCGGTGTTTTATTATACATGGATAGTGACTGGTAGATGTTTTATTATAGATGGATAGTGACTGGTAGGTGTTATCTATAATAAAA
>NW_013925914.1:0-360 GCF_000517525.1 Limulus polyphemus | reverse complement strand
CGAAAAATCAAAGGCTAGAGCCCATGTTTTTTCACAAATTTTGTTGAAAATTGTTTTTCTTGATACTTCAATACACAGATGACCTTGATGTTAATCTTTCAAAATAGAGATCCTTTCATGAAAATTCCCAATAGGTATAACATATTATGAAATAAAAAATTTCGGTTAGTGTCGATTTTACTGTTGTTGTTTTTTTGTCTTCAATTATATTATAAACAAAGAAGAACTTTAAGAATAATATCATTCAAACAAAATTCCAAATATTAATAGCCATGAAGTCTTCTTATCAAAAAACTCCACCTTTTTTATTGTTTTTACTCTTGGTTAGCGAAAGTTCATTTTTATAGCTTTATAGTGACA
>NW_013925913.1:0-204 GCF_000517525.1 Limulus polyphemus | reverse complement strand
CTGCTTTGTACCCGGAGACAAGGTATGGTTGTATAATCCCAGAAAGACCAAAGGGAAGTCTCCTAAGTTGTCTTCTCCATGGGAAGGCCCATATGACATAGTACATCGTCTCTCAGACGTGACTTTCCGGATAACATGTGGTCGGCGAGGTAAGCCAAAAGTGGTGCATGCCAACAGGCTTTGGCATTATCACGGTCCAGGACA
>NW_013925912.1:0-204 GCF_000517525.1 Limulus polyphemus | reverse complement strand
GTTGAATATTGTGTCTTCTTATGACAGTACACAGTATCGTTAAATCTTGTGTCTTCTTATTGACAGTACATAGTATTGTTATATCTTGTGTCTTCTTATTGAAAGTACACAATATCGTGAAATCTTGTGTCTTCTTATTGACAGTACACAGTATCGTTAAATCTTGTGTTTTCTTATTGACAGTACACAGTATCGTTAAATCTT
>NW_013925911.1:0-356 GCF_000517525.1 Limulus polyphemus | reverse complement strand
CTATTACATGTATATTACTAATGTTTTGGTACTATCAATCAGTCTATCATTTCATTTTTCTGTACACTCTCTAAAACTTGCTATAGATAAATTGGCTCTAAATCTCAAGTATTAACACAAACTTTCAGCTGGATTAAAATCAGGATTTATCAGGATAAATACATTATGTCATAAATGAGTAAAACAGGCGAATCCTCTAATTACTAGAATGCATTATTTCATTTTTAAGGTATTCTACAATGAACATACCAATATCATATCACAAGTTTCAGCAAGTTTAGGAGATCTAATTTCGTCTTATGTCCATATACTAAGTTAACAATGCATAAGTGTCAAATTCAATAGTCATACCAAAT
>NW_013925910.1:0-537 GCF_000517525.1 Limulus polyphemus | reverse complement strand
AACATATTTTCCAGATGCTTGGCGCCAGGCTATTGTCCTCCCTCTCTCCAAACCTGGGAAGGATCCCAAGATTCTTTCTAATTATCGTCCCATCGCTTTGACTAGTTGTCTTTGTAAGGTTCTAGAGAGGATGGTTAATGCTCGCTTTGTTTGGTTCCTGGAATCAAACATGATCCTCTCACCCACACCAGATGGTCCATGGTGGATCGCTGTCGACGGAACCCACATTGATTCGACTTGAAACGTCGATCAGGGAAGCCTTTCTCAAGAGAGAACACCTTGTTTCTGTGTTCTTCGATCTTGAGAAGGCTTATGACACTACGTGGAGGTACGGAGTTCCTATGGGTTGCGTGGCCATTTACCCATTTTTATCCGCAATTTTTTACAGAACAGGTGATTCCAAGTCCGTGTGGGTTCCACTCTTTCTCGTTCCTTCCCACAGGAACTTGGAGTCCCTCAGGGCTGTGTCTTGAGTGTCACACTTTTTAGTGTTACAATTAATGCCATCACTACAAATCTTCCGCCGACTGTTGCAAA
>NW_013925909.1:0-206 GCF_000517525.1 Limulus polyphemus | reverse complement strand
TATTAAATTAGATGTTTGTTTGCAGTATTATAGTGTTTGAGTTGGCTATATTAAATAAGATATTTGTTTGTGGTACTATAGTGTTCCTGTTGGCTATATTAAATAAGATATTTGTTTGTAGTATTATAGTGTTCGTGTTGGCTATATTAAATCAAATATTTGTTTGTAATACTATAGTGTTCGTAGTGGCTATATTAAATGAAGTA
>NW_013925908.1:0-206 GCF_000517525.1 Limulus polyphemus | reverse complement strand
AGAAATGAATGACTAATATGCACTACAGAAATAAAATAATCTTAGGATACATTTTGATATCAGAAATGAATGACTAATATGCACAACAGAAATAAAATAATCTTAGGATACATTTTGATATCAGAAATGAATGACTAATATGCACTACAGAAATAAAATAATATTAGGATACATTTTGATATCGGAAATGAATGACTAATATGCAC
>NW_013925907.1:0-206 GCF_000517525.1 Limulus polyphemus | reverse complement strand
GAACTTGGCTGTAGTCACTTCTGTATAGAGTCACGGCAATGTGACTTCATCCTTCGAATTTGGCTGTAGTTACTTCCGTATAGAGTCATGACAGTGTGACTTAATCTTTCGAACTTGGCTGTAGTCACTTCCATATAGAATCACGGCAACGTGACTTCATCCTTCGAACTTGGCTGTAGTCACTTCCGTATAGAGTCACGGCACTG
>NW_013925906.1:0-204 GCF_000517525.1 Limulus polyphemus | reverse complement strand
TAATACAGATGGATAGTGGCTGGTAAGTCTTTAATACAGATGGATAGTGGCTGGTAAGTATTTAATACAGATTGATAATGGCTGGTACGTCTTTTAATACAGATGGATAGTGGCTGGTAAGTCTTTTAATACAGATGGATAGTGGCTGGTAAGGTCTTTTAATACAGATGGATAGTGGCTGGTAGGTCTTTAATACAGATGGAT
>NW_013925905.1:0-208 GCF_000517525.1 Limulus polyphemus | reverse complement strand
AACTAACACACGGAGATGTAACAAATTGGTGTCAGAGAGTGGGATAGAAAAAAAAAAGAGAGAAGAAAAATGGAAACGAGAAGCGACAAATCAGACTACAGCCTAGCAGATTTGATGGCAGCAATACAAAAACAAGAAAAAAAAACAAGAAAAACGAGAAATAAACAAGAAAAGAAACAAGAAGAACGAGAAGACGAAATTACAACAG
>NW_013925904.1:0-206 GCF_000517525.1 Limulus polyphemus | reverse complement strand
ACACCGAGTTGTTGATGGTGTCGTTGTAACAAGTAAGGCTAAAGATGAGTATGGTGATCATAAATTATGTAACTAGAGTTACACCTAAGTGTTCATGGAGTAGTTGTACCAAGTAAGGCTAAAGATGAATATTGTAGTTATAAATTCAGTAACTAGGGTTATACCTAAGTGTTCATGGAGTATTTGTACCAAGTAAGGCTAAAGAT
>NW_013925903.1:0-206 GCF_000517525.1 Limulus polyphemus | reverse complement strand
AGAGTTGTTAAATCATGTGTCTTTTTATTGACAGTACACAGTATCGTTAAATTTATTGGCTTGTTATTGATAGCACACATTATCATTAAATCTTTAGACTTGTTATGATAGTACACAGTATCGTTAAATCTTGTATCTTCTTATTGAAAGGTCTCAGTATTGTTTAATCTTGTGTCTTCTTTTTGACATTTTATAGTATTATTAAA
>NW_013925902.1:0-230 GCF_000517525.1 Limulus polyphemus | reverse complement strand
AAGATAGCCAGTTTAATGTATGAACTAGCTCAGTGATTGATATATAGATAGCCAGTTTAATGTATGAACTAGCTCAGTGATTGATATATAGATAGCCAGTTTAATGTATGAACTAGCTCAGTGATTGATATATAGATAGCCAGTTTAATGTATGAACTAGCTCAGTGATTGATATATAGATAGCCAGTTTAATGTATGAACTAGCTCAGTGATTGATATAAAGATAGCCA
>NW_013925901.1:0-206 GCF_000517525.1 Limulus polyphemus | reverse complement strand
GAACCATCGGTGACTATTTACGAACGTTCAAAACATTTTCATAAACTTTTTGATATTCTTTGTGGTTACAGAAGCGTTGTTTCCCTTCTTGTGACCAAACAGCATTTTCAGCCGAATGTGTGTTTCGTCTTGTTCCATCACTATAAGGGATTAGAGTATACCAATCTTTACACATAATATAGGCTACACTAACGTGACGTTTAGGC
>NW_013925900.1:0-206 GCF_000517525.1 Limulus polyphemus | reverse complement strand
TGAAATATTAGAACAATATTTTGAAGCTACATTGTATATAATCTGGAATATTAGAACAATATTGTGAAGCTACATTGTATATAATCTGGAATATTAGAACAATATTGTGAAGCTACATTGTATATTATTAGAACAATATTGTGAAGTTACATTGTATATAACCTGAAATATTAGAACTATGTGGTGAAACTACACTAGCTATAACC
>NW_013925899.1:0-206 GCF_000517525.1 Limulus polyphemus | reverse complement strand
TAAGAAGACACAAGATTTAACGATACTGTGTACTGTCAATAAGAAGACACAAGATTTAACGATACTGTGTACTGTCAATAAGAAGACACAATATTCAACGATAATGTGTACTGTCAGTAAGAAAACACAAGATATAACAATACTGTGTACTCTCAATAAGAAGACACACGATTTAGCAATACTGTGTACTATCTATGAAAAGAACC
>NW_013925898.1:0-234 GCF_000517525.1 Limulus polyphemus | reverse complement strand
CCCAGAAACTATATGCTGACGGTCCTCCAGTATCTTAATGAATATTCCCAGAAACTATATGCTGACGGTCCTCAGTATCTTAATGCCTATTCCCAGAAACTACATGCTGACGGTCCTCAGTATCTTAATGCCTATTCCCAGAAACTACATGCTGACGGTTCTCAGTATCTTAATGCCTATTCCCAGAAACTACATGCTGACGGTTCTCAGTATCTTAATGCCTATTCCCAGAAA
>NW_013925897.1:0-205 GCF_000517525.1 Limulus polyphemus | reverse complement strand
ACATGTGTTTGTTTAAGACAGACTGATTAAATAGGACCCAATAGCGAGTATCGTACTATGTTTCACTGTTGACTTTAGTTTGATGCCAGTTTGTTAATGAACTCATATATTTACAACATATCTACATGTGTTTGTTTAAGACCGACTGGATTAAATAGGACCCAATAGCTAGTATCGTTCTATGACCCACTGTTGACATTGTCTG
>NW_013925896.1:0-206 GCF_000517525.1 Limulus polyphemus | reverse complement strand
ACACTCAGATTGCGAGTCGAGCGCCGTAACCACCTGGCCATGCACACATTTTATTATTACCCGAAACTCATCGTGACTACTGTTCACTTTATCATACATACAATCCCGCTGGCTTTTCTCGCCAGGCTTATATACTAACAAAGAGACGTTTCGATCACACTCGAGCTTCCCCGATAATTCGAGAAACTCAGTCACGCATGCGCTAG
>NW_013925895.1:0-203 GCF_000517525.1 Limulus polyphemus | reverse complement strand
AACAATGATGAACTTCCAACAGATACATGATAACAACGATGTACTTCCAATAGCTACTTGATAATAATAGTGAATTTCCAACAGCTACTTGATATTAATGGTGAACTTCCAACAGTTACTTGATAACAATGATGAACTTCCAACAGTTACTTGATAACAACGATGTACTTCTAACATTTACATGTTAACAATGATGTACTTCT
>NW_013925894.1:0-206 GCF_000517525.1 Limulus polyphemus | reverse complement strand
AGTTATATATATCTAAGATACACCATTTACTAGTTATATATCTAAGATAACCATTTACTAGTTATATATCTAAAATACACCATCTACTAGTTATATATATCTAAGATACACCATTTACTAGTTATATATCTAAGATACACCATCTACTAGTTATATATATCTAAGATACACCATCTACTAGTTATATATATCTAAGATACACCATG
>NW_013925893.1:0-368 GCF_000517525.1 Limulus polyphemus | reverse complement strand
CAATAGTGTGTACTGTCAATAAGAAGACACAAGATTTAACAATACTGTGTACTTCAATAAGAAGACACACGAACTTAGTCAATACTGTGTACTATCTATGAAAGGAACACAAAGATTTAACGATACGACGAGTACACGAGTGTCTTCTTATTTTAAATCTTCGTTACTGTGTACTGTCCATAAGAAGACACAAGATTTAACAATACTGTGTACTGTCAAAAAGAAGACACAATATTTAACGATACTGTGTACTGTCAAAAGAAGACACTAGATTTAACGATACTGTGTACTGTCAATAAGAAGACACAGATTTAACGATACTGTGTACTGTCAATAAGAAGGACACAAGATTTAACAATAATGTGTCC
>NW_013925892.1:0-206 GCF_000517525.1 Limulus polyphemus | reverse complement strand
CTCGAACGCGTCAGCCTGGTCAGTAATAATATATGTTAAAACTCGAACGCGTCAGCCTGGTCAGTAATAATATATGTTAAAACTCGAACGCGTCAACCTGGTCAGTAATAATATATGTTAAAACTCGAACGCGTCGACCTGGTCAATAATAGTATACGTTAAAACTCGAATGTGTTAATCTGGCCAGTAATAGTATAAGTTAAAAG
>NW_013925891.1:0-206 GCF_000517525.1 Limulus polyphemus | reverse complement strand
GTAAAACAAACAAGTGTAAACAAAATATTACGATTCATCTCCCTAGTTACTGGTGTTGTTTCTTATTCTATACATAACGTGGGTGCTCCCACGTTATACCTCTACAGGCCGAAACGAAAGATAACATGGTGCAGAACGTGAGTCACACAGGTAGTGTATGGTATAAAAACAACCGAAACGAACTATAACTAAACATGGTGCAGTAT
>NW_013925890.1:0-205 GCF_000517525.1 Limulus polyphemus | reverse complement strand
TGCCAATAAGTGTACTCTGCCCATCACGAGTATCGAAACCAGGTTTCTAGCGTTGTAAGTCCGTAGGTATACCATTGTGCCACTGGGGGGCTCCTGCCAATAAGTGTACTCTGCCCACCACGAGTATCGAAACCAGGTTTCTAGCGTTGTAAGTCCGTAGGTATATCATTGTGCCACTGGGAGGCGCCTGCCAATAAGAAAAAAT
>NW_013925889.1:0-210 GCF_000517525.1 Limulus polyphemus | reverse complement strand
CCTGGAAGTTCAGTTATCTCTCAATAGATTGAGGAAAAAAATTGAGAAAAAATACTTAGAAATTTTGTTATCTTTCAATAGATGTAAAAAAGATTCTTGGAAGTACAGTTATCTCACAATAGATTGAGAAAAAATTAAGAAAAAATACTTGAAAGTTCAATTATTTCTGAATAGATGGAGAAAAAGTTAATAAAAAATACTTGGAAGTTC
>NW_013925888.1:0-204 GCF_000517525.1 Limulus polyphemus | reverse complement strand
CAATAAGAAGACACAAGATTTAACAATACTGAGTCCTTTCAATAAGAAGATACAAGATTTATCAATACTGTGTTCTTTCAATAAGAAGACACAAGATTTAACAATACTGTGTCCTGTCAATAAGAAGATACAGGATTTATCAATACTGTGTACTGTCAAAAAGAAGACACAAGATTTAAAAATACTGTGTCCTGTCAATAAGAA
>NW_013925887.1:0-205 GCF_000517525.1 Limulus polyphemus | reverse complement strand
TTATATACATAATTCAACCAATAACTCTAAATACTCGAGCATACTCAGCTCCAGTAATATAGGGTTTTTACTGTTTACGGAGTTACTTTAGTTATAAATATATATATATAATACAAACACTAACTCTAAATACTTGAGTATACTCAGCTCCAATAATATAAGGTCTTTACTGTTTATGAAGTTACTTTAGTTGTATACATAATTC
>NW_013925886.1:0-265 GCF_000517525.1 Limulus polyphemus | reverse complement strand
GACAGAAATACAAATCTACAAGACCTGAGTAAGACAGAAAAAATCTACAAGATCTGAGTAATGGCAGAAATACAAATCTACAAGAAAAGAGCAATGACAGAAATACAAATATACAAGACCCGAGTAAAGACAGAAATACAAATATACAAGACCTGAGTAATGACAGAAATACAAATCTACAAGACCTGAGTGAAGATAGAAATACAAATCTACAGAATCTGAGTAATGACAGAAATACAAATCTACTCTACAAGACCTGAGTAAT
>NW_013925885.1:0-205 GCF_000517525.1 Limulus polyphemus | reverse complement strand
AGATTTATTTCGAATGACTTGTTAGCTTAAATAATGATTTTGAAAGAATAATTCTTTACGAATTAAAATGTTTTTTCTTCTTTTCCAAAAAGCATGACCAGGTGGTTAAGGCACTCGACTCCCAATCTGAGGGTCGCGGGTTCGAATCCCCGTCACCACCAAACATGCTCTCCCTTTCAGCCGTGGGGGCGTTATAATGTGACGG
>NW_013925884.1:0-206 GCF_000517525.1 Limulus polyphemus | reverse complement strand
TTTCTGACAAATTTTCAGGCAACTCTTCATAAGGTGGGCGTCCTCTTAACAGATCCACTGGCAACCGAAGTTCCCGACCAAACATCAACTTTGCTGGAGTGTATCCAGTGGCTTTATGCTCTATTGTTCTATAGGCCATCAACAGTAAGACATCCCAGTCATCTTGGCGACTATTAAAAAACTTTGCCAGTTCCTGTCCCAGTGTC
>NW_013925883.1:0-223 GCF_000517525.1 Limulus polyphemus | reverse complement strand
GGAAAGGAACCTAACTGTTAATTTTTATATTTTAATGGCTCTTCTTCCCATTGTATAATAGCAAAGGAATATAACTGTTGATTTTTATATTTTAATGGCTCTTTCTTCCCATTGTATAATAGCAAAGGAACCTAACTGTTGATTTTTATATTTTAATGGCTCTTCTTCGCATTGTATAATAGAAGAGGAACCCAACTGTGATTTTATATTTTAATGGCTCTTC
>NW_013925882.1:0-206 GCF_000517525.1 Limulus polyphemus | reverse complement strand
CTCTTTGTGCTTGCCTTCTTTTAGTGGCAGAAGACTTTCCATAGAATGGGCGTTTCCTGGGTGGAAACCTGTATCACTAAACAATAATTTGCAATTCACAAAGTTACTAAATCACTTATGAAACCACTTAGCACTATTTAAAGAAAACTGGTTTTATATATACTGAATTGACAGCAAGATGATCTGAGTGTCTCCCGCCAGAATGC
>NW_013925881.1:0-307 GCF_000517525.1 Limulus polyphemus | reverse complement strand
TGTATGTTAAGGAACGACACAGATAGAAGGTCGGTACTGTATTACAACTTATGTAAGGAATGTTATGTACTATATTATGTACGTTAAGGAACGACACTGTATTACATCTGATGTAAGGAATATTATGTACATTTATTATGTACGTTAAGGAACGACACAGGTAGAAGGTCGGTACTGTATTACATCTTATGTAAGGAATCTTATGTACTTTAAGGAACGACACTGTATTACATCTGATGTAAGAAATGTTATGTACATATATTATGTACGTTAAGGAACGACACAGGTAGAAAGTCGGTACTGTATT
>NW_013925880.1:0-374 GCF_000517525.1 Limulus polyphemus | reverse complement strand
CGTGTCTTCTTATTGACAGTACACAGTATCGTTAAATCTTATGGCTTGTTATTGATAGTACACGGTATCGTTAAATCTTGTGTCTTCTTATCGAAAGTGAACAGTATTGTTAAATCTAGTGTCTTCTTATTGACAGTACACAGTATTGTTAAATCTCGTGTCTTCTTATTGACAGTACACAGTATTGTTAAATTAAGATTTAACAATACTATGTACTATCAAAAAGAAGACAAGTGTCTTCTTATTGATAAGATTTAACGATACTGTGTACTGTCAATAAGAAAACACAAAATTTAACAATATTGTGTACTGTGGCTTATTATTGATAGTACACAGTATCGTTAAATCATGTGTCTTCTTATTGACAGTACACA
>NW_013925879.1:0-355 GCF_000517525.1 Limulus polyphemus | reverse complement strand
TTTTATCGGACTCAATTTTGAGTTTTCCGACGAAATAAGCACTATCAGATATTGTTCTACTCATTTTACGAACATTTTTCGTTAATGCTATAATGTTATTCCGTCAAAAGCTAAAAAGAACTTGAACTTTCGCTAACCTTTGTTTTTACTCTTCCAAAGGGTGGAGTTTATTTTCTAAGAAGACGTAATGGCCTTTTAGAATTTGGGTCTTAGTTTGAATAATCTTTCTTTTAAAGCTATTCTTTGTACACAATATACCTGAAATAAACAAAGAGTGAAATCAAAGGTAGCCGAAATTTTATTAACAGATTATAGAAAAACCATTGGGAATTTTAATGAAAGGTTATCCATTTTG
>NW_013925878.1:0-206 GCF_000517525.1 Limulus polyphemus | reverse complement strand
AAAGGATTTATCAATAATGTGTACTGTCAATAAGAAGACACAAGATTTAACGATACTGTGTACTATCATAACAAGTCGTAACATTTAATGATACTGTGCACTATCAATAACAAGCCACAAGATTTAACGATACTGTGTACTGTCAGTAAAAAGACACAAGATTTAACATTACTGAGTCCTGTCAATAAGAAGATACAGGATTTATC
>NW_013925877.1:0-206 GCF_000517525.1 Limulus polyphemus | reverse complement strand
AACATGGCTTCCATTCCATATAACACATCAAATTATATAAGAGAAAGCGATGACATCACGCATAGTGTAGTCACTAACATGACTTCCATTCCATATAACACATCAAATTATGTAAGAGAAAGCGATGACATCACGCATAGTGTAGTCACTAACATGACTTCCATTCCATATAACACATTAAATTATGTAAGAGAAAGCGATGACAT
>NW_013925876.1:0-206 GCF_000517525.1 Limulus polyphemus | reverse complement strand
CAGTTTTTCTTAATGACTCATTATGATTAATAACTATATCAGCCGCCTGCTCAAACACCTTTGTTGACACAGTTCCTCTATCAGTCTTTCTAATATACGTGCGAACCATAATTGCAATTGATCTGTAAAAAAAATGTAATTCATTAATATTTCATGTGCATTACACCTTTTGGATGAACTTTGGGGCATGTTGTTACAACCTTGGA
>NW_013925875.1:0-206 GCF_000517525.1 Limulus polyphemus | reverse complement strand
GAAAAATACGTCGTAAACGAATGCCAGGTGAAAATGCAGCTGATGCTGGATTGACTGCTGAACAGGTAATTTATCGCATCATGAAGGATTTTATTGATCGCTTGATTACAGAAATAACAGAAAGATTTTCTTGCTTACTAGATTTAGACTCACGGTTTGGATTTCTACTAGATGTGCAAAATATTGCTTCTGGAGATTTCGAAGAC
>NW_013925874.1:0-203 GCF_000517525.1 Limulus polyphemus | reverse complement strand
GGACTATTATTATTTTAATTTATATTGTTATAGCTCTTACATCTCTCGGGAACTGTTATTGTTTTTAATTTATATTGTTATACCTCATACATTTCTCTGGACTGTTTATTGTCTTTAATTTATATTGTAATAGCTCTTACATCTTACTGGAAACTGTTCTTGTCTTTAATTTATATTGTAATAGCTCTTACATCTCTCGGGAC
>NW_013925873.1:0-205 GCF_000517525.1 Limulus polyphemus | reverse complement strand
ATACTTGGAACTTCAGTTATCTCTCTTTAGATGGATAAAAAAATGATAAAGAAGAATAATTGGTAGTTCAGTTATCTCTCAATAGATGGAGAAAAATATATGGAAGTTCAGTTATCTCAATAGATGGTGAAACAAATAATAAGGAAAAATACTCGAAACTTTGGTTATCTCTCAATAGATGGAGAGAAAATACTTGGAAGTTCAG
>NW_013925872.1:0-206 GCF_000517525.1 Limulus polyphemus | reverse complement strand
GGGCAGTCTGAAGCTCCCGCTCAATAAACCTCATATTCGACGATTGGCATGAGATGTGGAAGTCGTCGACAGAGCCCATTTCCAACAGTCGGAAGAAGATTTGTAGTGATGGCATTAATTTTAACACTAAAAAGTGTGACACTCAAAACACAGCCCTGAGGGACTCCAATTTCCTGTGGGAAAGAACGGGAAAGAGTGGAACCCAC
>NW_013925871.1:0-571 GCF_000517525.1 Limulus polyphemus | reverse complement strand
AAATCTTGTGTTACTGTCAATAAGAAGCTGTCAATAAGAAGACACAAGATTTAACGATACTGTGTAAGATTTAACAATACTGTAAATACTGTAAACGGTCAATAAGAAGACACAAGATTTAACGATACTGTTTACTGTCAGTAAGAAGACACAAGATTTAACGATACAGTGTACTGTCAATAAGAAGACACAAGATTTAACGATACTGTGTACTGTCAATAAGAAGACCAAGATTTAACGATACTGTGTACTATCAATAAGAAGACACAAGAGTTAACAATACTCTGTACTCAAGATTTAACGAGTGTCTTCTTATTGATACTGTGTACTGTCAATAAGAAGACACAAGATTTAACGATACTGTGTACTATCAATAAGAAGAAACAAGATTTAACAATACTCTTTACTCAAGATTTAACGATACTGTGTCTTCTTATTGACAGAACACAGTATAGTTAAATCTTGTGTCTTCTTATTGACAGTACACAGTATCGTTAAATCTTGTGTCTTCTTATTAACAGTTTACAGTATTGTTAAATCTTGTGTCTTCTTATTGAGAGTACAGAGTATT
>NW_013925870.1:0-206 GCF_000517525.1 Limulus polyphemus | reverse complement strand
GATGGCAGCCACAAAGAGAACGGATACTGAGGATGGCGAACATAAGACGTTTAGATACTGGAGATGGCAGCCACAAAGAGAACGGATACTGAAGATGGCGAACATAAGACATGTAGATACTGGAGATGGCAGCCACAAACAGAACGGATACTGAGGATGGCGAACATAAGACCTTTAGATACTGGAGATGGCAGCCACAAAGAGAA
>NW_013925869.1:0-206 GCF_000517525.1 Limulus polyphemus | reverse complement strand
GCCAAACAATGTGTTGAATAGAAATTAGAGACTATTGTTCTAGTAGAACTGCCAAACAATGTGTTGAACAGAAATTAGAGACTATTGTACTAGTGGAACTGCCAAACAATGTGTTGAACAGAAATTAGAGACTATTGTACTAGTAGAACTGGCAAACAATGTGTTGAACAGAAATTAGAGACTATTGTACTAGTGGAACTGCCAAA
>NW_013925868.1:0-206 GCF_000517525.1 Limulus polyphemus | reverse complement strand
CCTTAGCGTTACATGGTACAAGTACTCCATGAACACCTAGGTGTAACTCTAATTACCGAATTTATAACCACCATACTCATCTTTAGCCTTACTCGGTACAACTACTCCATGAACACTTAGGTGTAACTCTAGTTACCGAATTTATAACCACCATACTCATCTTTAGCGTTACATGGTACAACTACTCCATGAACACCTAGGTGTAA
>NW_013925867.1:0-207 GCF_000517525.1 Limulus polyphemus | reverse complement strand
TGGAAATAGACGTGATCTACAAACTGTGTTAGTCAAATAGAGGTGATCTACAAACTGTTGTTATGGAAATCTACAAACTGTTGTTAGTCAAATAGAGATGATCTACAAACTGTTGTTATGGAAATCTACAAACTGTTGTTAGTCAAATAGAGATGGTCTACAAACTGTTGTTATGGAGATGATCTACAAACTGTTGTTATGGAGATG
>NW_013925866.1:0-206 GCF_000517525.1 Limulus polyphemus | reverse complement strand
AGTGGTGTACATCTAAACTGTTGCTGTTAGGTACATGGGTAACATATATTCAGTGGTGTACATCTAAACTGTTGCTGTTAGGTACATGGGTAACATATATTCAGTGGTGTACATCTCAAGTGTTGCTGTTAGGTACATAGGTAACATATATTCAGTGGTGTACATCTAAACTGTTGCTGTTAGGTACATGGTTAACATATGTTCAA
>NW_013925865.1:0-264 GCF_000517525.1 Limulus polyphemus | reverse complement strand
TTTGATTTGGTTTTCTGGTTGAATCTGTTTCTGGTAAGCACTTCTGTACAAATGTTTATGCTATTGTTAGATTTGGTTTTCTGGTTGAATCTGTTTCTGGTAAGCACTTCTGTATAAATGTTTATGCTATTGTTAGATTTGGTTTTCTGGTTGAATCTGTTTCTGGTAAGCACTTCTGTATAAGTGTTTATGCTATTGTTAGGTTTGTTTTTCTGGTTGTATCGGTTTCTGGTAAGCACTTCTGTATAAGTGTTTATGCCATAA
>NW_013925864.1:0-206 GCF_000517525.1 Limulus polyphemus | reverse complement strand
AATATAAGGAACCACTTCTTCTCTATGTGGTTTTTTGCTAGCTTGCCTTATTAAAAAAGATGCACATATGAACAGGATAAGTAATAACATTCAGGGTCCATTAGTACTGGTGCAAAATTTCAGGTTTCTAGGTTCTTTCCTCTTGGAGCTATGGCAGTCATATTTCTTCTCCATGTGGTTTTTTGCTAGCTTGCCTTATTAAAAAA
>NW_013925863.1:0-206 GCF_000517525.1 Limulus polyphemus | reverse complement strand
GCTGAAGAAAACTAAAACGACTTGAAACTGTAGTTCTTAACTGACTAAAAACAGATACGTCATACTTGTTGCATCATGATATTTGTAAATCAAACCACTCGTTGACTCAGTTTTTAACCATCTCAGATCTGATACACGTTAAAACATTTACAATACTAACACGTGATGAGGACAGATACGTGTTCCTATATTGTATGATATAAGTC
>NW_013925862.1:0-206 GCF_000517525.1 Limulus polyphemus | reverse complement strand
ATCTTAAATTTTCAAAAAGTTTAGCTTAGAAATATAAGGTGAAATATTTTCAAAAATTGTTTTATTCCAAACTTAATGGGTGATTTTTAAATATATTGTTGCGTCATCGAGATCATGTGATTCTCACGCTCTCTACTTTCTAGTTTTATCCTGTACTTTGGTGAATGTTTTAGTTCTTACTAGATATAGCGTAGGCGGGTATATAT
>NW_013925861.1:0-206 GCF_000517525.1 Limulus polyphemus | reverse complement strand
GTTAAACTATCATGGGATTGACATAGCACATCTTCCCGTAACTTTTTCGATATAACTATTTGCCAGGTTCGTCTCTTTCCCATCTCCAGACAAGAATACTATCTTCAAGCTTCAACTGGTCCCATTGTGCCCAATAGTTCTTTGTCACAGGGCTTAAGCTAGACACCTTCTCCCAAGCAGGGTGCAAAACACTTGCTTTTAGAAAA
>NW_013925860.1:0-244 GCF_000517525.1 Limulus polyphemus | reverse complement strand
ATTTCGTGACTTCGTTCCTTTTGTACAGAGAACAGTTATACTGTAGAATAGTTGATCTTTCATGACTTTGTCCCTTTTGTACAGAGAACAGTTATACTGTAGAATAGTTGATCTTTCATGACTTTGTCCCTTTTGTACAGAGAACAGTTATACTGAAGAATAGTTGATCTTTCATGACTTTGTCCCTTTTGTACAGTGAAAACAGTTATACTGTGGTATAGTTGATCTTTCGTGACTTTGTCCC
>NW_013925859.1:0-206 GCF_000517525.1 Limulus polyphemus | reverse complement strand
CCTGTCAATAAGAAGACAGAAGATTTAACGATACTGTGTACTGTCAATAAGAAGACACAAGATTTATGATACTGTGTCCTGTCAATAAGAAGACACAAGATTTAACGATACTGTGTACTGTCAATAAGAAGACACAAGATTTAACGATACTGTGTACTGTCAATAAGAAGACACAAGATTTAACGATACTGTGCACTGTCAATAAG
>NW_013925858.1:0-616 GCF_000517525.1 Limulus polyphemus | reverse complement strand
TTGCGTGGTGAAGGTATATGTTCTACTGAGTGCCCCTCTATTTATAACAGTGGTGGGAAGTAATTCAGGACAATAACAATTCAAACCTTACACATTTTACCTTTTCAAAATTAGTAATGTTTGAATTGAATGAAAACCTAACAAGAACCCTAAATGACAACCTATTTATCATATAAAGAAATATTATTCAATTGATAAACAATGAAAGCCAAATAGTGGTACCTAACAAAAGTAAAACTTGAATAAGTATATATTAACTTACTGTAAACAGTAGATATTTATTAACTTTGTGTAATTATTAAAGTAGAAATGATTATCAAATTAGTACAAAGGGAAAAAAAAGCTTTCTATAACCTAGATTTTTAGATTTACACATTCCTATTTTCTTATATTTCATAGTTTATTCAAACCGGACCTATTATTCTACCAATTTCGTAATCTGGCTCAGGGGAATTTAATAATATTGTATTGTATATTTTAGAGAAAGAACTACGCTTTTACACAAACTATATTGTGGAAAATATGTTTAATGCTATAGTCAAAGGTCTTCGTAACAACAGCTCATCGTTGTTTCTATGCCTGATGCAGGTTTTATATTCATTCTAAATATTTGATT
>NW_013925857.1:0-206 GCF_000517525.1 Limulus polyphemus | reverse complement strand
TATAATATTTTCATACTAAACACTTGCACATATAATATCTTCATACTAAACACTTGCACATATAATATCTTCATACTAAACACTTGCACATATAATATCTTCATACTAAACACTTGCACAAATAATATCTTCATACTAAACAATTGCACATATATCTTCATACTAAACACTTGCACATATAATATTTTCATACTAAACACTTGCAC
>NW_013925856.1:0-489 GCF_000517525.1 Limulus polyphemus | reverse complement strand
CAGAATACTACCTTGGAACTTTCTAACTATGAACGAATGTTACGATAGCTAGAGAGCACTATCCTGGAACGTACTCATTATTTCCTGAACTTTCCACAAATCTTACATCTACTGTGGAATACTATCTTGGAAATTTCTAACTATGAATGAACAAATAGTGCTCTCTAGCTATCGTAACGTTCGTTCATAGTTAGAAAGTTCCAAGGTAGTACTCTACAGCAGAAGAGGTAAGATTTGTGGATAACTCACTATTTCCCGAATTATCCACAAATCTTACCTCTTCTACTGCAGAATACTACTTTGGAACTTTCTAACTATGAACGAACGTTACGATAGCTAGAGAGCAATATCCTGGAACGTATTCACTATTTCCTGAACTATGCACAAATCTTACCTCTTCTACTGTAGAAAACTACCTTGGAACCTTCTAACTATGAACGAACATTACGATAGCTAGATAGCAGTATCTTGGAACGTACTCATTATTTC
>NW_013925855.1:0-206 GCF_000517525.1 Limulus polyphemus | reverse complement strand
GTACACAGTATCGTTAAATCTTCTGTCTTCTTATTGACAGTACACATTATTGTTAAATCTTGTGTCTTCTTATTCACAGTACACATTATCGAAAAATCTTGTGTCTTCTTATTGACAGGACACATTATTGTTAAATCTTGTGTTTTTTTACTGACAGTACACATTATCGTTGAATATTGTGTCTTCTTATTGACAGTACACAGTAT
>NW_013925854.1:0-207 GCF_000517525.1 Limulus polyphemus | reverse complement strand
AATGCCGAGGCTTTCCGCGTATCTGAGGCGGAGACCGCACCCCGTACTTTTGAGAGGGATGACCCTAACTTTAGTTTCCCTCTTATATTAGGGGAACAAGTTAAACGCGGTAGCAGACGAAAGAACGTTACCGACTATTGGAGAAATTTTCCACGGACCCGATCTCGACGGCGGTACCTTACGCCTCTGCGGAACGCCTCCGGGAAC
>NW_013925853.1:0-221 GCF_000517525.1 Limulus polyphemus | reverse complement strand
AATCTCTCTACATACCTTAGGTAAGCTATATACAATACCTGCATGAGATCATGGTGGTCTAATCTCTCTACATACCTTAGGTAAGCTATATACAATACCTGCATGAGATCCTGCTGGTCTAATCTCTCTACATACCTTAGGTAAAGTATATACAATACCTGCATGAGATCATGCTGGTCTAATTTCTCTACATACCTTAGGTAAAGTATATACAATACCAG
>NW_013925852.1:0-463 GCF_000517525.1 Limulus polyphemus | reverse complement strand
TGCTGCTCCGTCTTGAGGCGGATTTCCAGCTTCTGGGAACCGGAGAATTCTTTAACCGCTGGCGTCCTGATGTTTCTCCCCTGTTCACCATTGAGAGTGAGAGGATTCAAAATTACAGAAGAAAAAATTCAAAATATGAGATATCATATAGTAAACTTGTTGTAGTTTATACAATATGTACACGAATTATTATACAATGAAATGATACAATATATACAGAGTAGCAGAAAATTTACAGTATATTTACAATGTGCACATATTATCTTTTATTTTATGTTAATTTTTTTCCCAACTCTGTTTGTTATTTTGTATTGTTCTTTTGTACAGTTCTTTGTTGTAAATAAATCTCAAATTTGTATCCTGCCATATCTATATCGAGTGCGCGTCTATTGTGAGTATTTTTTTCATTCAGTGTTTTCTTTGTGGGTTTTTTTATTGACTTATTAAGCTTTTGTTTGACTTC
>NW_013925851.1:0-206 GCF_000517525.1 Limulus polyphemus | reverse complement strand
GTATTGTTGCAGTGTTAATCATCTCTCTGATTTCACTGTATTGTTGCAGTATTTATTATCTTTCTGATTTAGCTATATTGTTGCAGTGTTTATTGTCTCTGATTTAGCTATATTGCTGTAGTGCTTACAGTTTCTTTGATTTAGCTATATCTTTGCAGTGTTTATTATTTCTCTGATTTAGTTATATTGTTGCAGTGTTTCTTCTC
>NW_013925850.1:0-206 GCF_000517525.1 Limulus polyphemus | reverse complement strand
ACTCGTACCCACTGCCAAGAATTGATGATACTCTTGATGCCCTAAGTGGAGCCAGGTGGTTTTCAACTCTGGACTTAAAGTCAGGTTTCCATCAAGTAAAAAATGGCTGAAGCAGATAGACCTAAGACAGAATTTAGTTATGGCCAAGGTCTCTGGCAATACTGAGTGATGCCATTCGGGCTTAGTAATGCTCATCAACATTTGAG
>NW_013925849.1:0-206 GCF_000517525.1 Limulus polyphemus | reverse complement strand
TAAAGCTATCCCGCCCATTCCTACCTTGTTTCATTACTTTTTGATGCTCCCATTCATACTTTCTATTTTTCATTATTTTTTTTTTACATTTGTATAAAGATAAAACTTATGGTTAATAACTAAAATGAATTTGTTTAATTAATATTCCTTTATCTATTTATATATCACACGTAATAAGCATATATATATATATATATAATAAGAGG
>NW_013925848.1:0-206 GCF_000517525.1 Limulus polyphemus | reverse complement strand
TGTAGTAGCAAGGCCTTATACAGGGAAGGTGATACAACTTCACTAGTCCACCTATATAAGAATGTCCAAATGTAGTAAGGCCTTATACAGGGAAGGTGATACAACTTCACTAGTCCACCTATATAAGAATGTCCAAATGTAGTAGCAAGGCCTTATACAGGGAAGGTGATGCAACTTCCTAGTCCGCCTATGTAAGAATGTCCAAA
>NW_013925847.1:0-206 GCF_000517525.1 Limulus polyphemus | reverse complement strand
AAGACACAAGATTTAACGATACTGTGTGCTGTCAATAAGAAGACACAAGATTTAACGATACTGTGTAGTTTCAATAAGAAGAAACAAGAATTAACAAAACTGTGTTCTGTCAATAAGAAGACACAAGATTTATAAATACTGGGTACTATCAATAAGAACACACAAGATTTTACAATACTGTGTACTGTCAATAAGAATACATAAGA
>NW_013925846.1:0-206 GCF_000517525.1 Limulus polyphemus | reverse complement strand
TTAACCTCTTGTCCTGATCTCTTTACACGACAAATTAATCAACGTTACACTATTAACCTTTTGTCCTGATCTCTTTACACGATAAATTAATCAACGTTACACTATTAACCTCTTGTCCTGATCTTTTTACACGGCAAATTAATCAACGTTACACAATTAACCTTTTGTCCTGATCTCTTTACACAACAAATTAATCAACGTTACAC
>NW_013925845.1:0-346 GCF_000517525.1 Limulus polyphemus | reverse complement strand
TTAATGTTAGATTAGCCCGTATAAGCCTTGTCTCTAGAACATCAACAATACATTAACCTAAGGCTTCCACCAATACTCTCATTTATTAACGTTAGGCTCTACCACAGCTTTAACCCAGTCTATAGAACATCAACAGTACAATAAACAAATATTTCCATTTGGACTTTCATATATTAATGTTAGGTTAGCCCGTATAAGCCGTGTCTCTAGAACATCAACAGTACATTAACCTAAGACTTCTACCAAGACTCTCGTATATTAACGTTAGGCTCTACCACAGCTTTAACCCAGTCTATAGAACATCAACAGTACAATAAACAAATATTTCCATTTGGACTTTCATATA
>NW_013925844.1:0-207 GCF_000517525.1 Limulus polyphemus | reverse complement strand
CTTCGTATTCTCATCACTAACTGTATATCATTGTTTTTAATTGGTCAGAAAAGTCAATACTTAAATCTACCTCAAAAGGACAATGTTTTAGCAAACTAGTTGAATGTTTTCTTCGTATTCTCATCACTAACTGTATATCATTGTTTTTAATTGGTCAGAAAAGTCAATACTTAAATCTACCTCAAAAGGACAATGTTTTAACGAACT
>NW_013925843.1:0-207 GCF_000517525.1 Limulus polyphemus | reverse complement strand
GTCTAGTCTAAGCCCTGTGACAAAGAACTATTGGGCACAATGGGACCAGTTGAAGCTTGAAGATGGTATTCTTCTCTGGAGATGGGAAACTTCAGATGGGAAAGTGACGACCTGGCAAACGGTTATACCGAGAAAGTTACGGGATGTTGTGCTGAGTCAGTCCCATGATACTTAAGAAGACATTGAGTCACCTACTACAAAGATTTT
>NW_013925842.1:0-346 GCF_000517525.1 Limulus polyphemus | reverse complement strand
ACTGTCACAGTATACCTTATCACAGTCTTTGATAGTACCAAAGATATACTGTCACAGTATCATATTTATTGTATGATAAGTGTCTGGAAATCTGCCATATTGCTTCAGGAGAGAACTATGAAAGCACTTACAGGTTTCCCATGATATTATGGGGTTTTCTGTAACACTTATCACACAATATATCTGACACTGTCACAGTATACCTTATCACAGTCTATGATAGTACCAAAGATATACTGTGACAGTATCATATATATTGTATGATAAGTGTCTGGAAATCTGCCATATTGCTTCAGGAGAGAACTGTGAAAGACACTTACAGGTTTCCCATGATATTATGGGGTTT
>NW_013925841.1:0-206 GCF_000517525.1 Limulus polyphemus | reverse complement strand
TCGAGAACAATAGGATGTCAACGGTTGATTGTAGATAAATACATGTGTGAATGTCGAGAACAATAGGATAGACAACGGTCGAGTGTAGATAAATACAAGTGTGAATGTCGAGAACAATAGGATAGACAACGGTCGAGTGTAGATAAATACAAGTGTGAATGTCGAGAACAATAGGATAGACAACGGTCGAGTGTAGATAAATACAA
>NW_013925840.1:0-206 GCF_000517525.1 Limulus polyphemus | reverse complement strand
GTAGAGCTTGATTTGACAAAATATGATGCTAGTTATATGTCAGGACAAGATGTGAGTTGTAAGATAAAGCTTGATTTGACAAAATATGATGCTAGTTATATGTCAGGACAAGATGTGGGTTGTAAGGTAGAGCTTGATTTGATTAAATATGATGCTAGTTATATGTCAGGACAAGATGTGGGTTGTAAGGTAGAGCTTGATTTGAC
>NW_013925839.1:0-228 GCF_000517525.1 Limulus polyphemus | reverse complement strand
TAGGTTATCTTGATTATGTACTGCGTTGGAGTACTTTAGGTTATTAACTTGGGTAAACGATTTTCCCATGTGTGTTTTCCTATGTTTTCCACATACGTCAACTGTGTAGGTTATCTTGATTATGTACTGCGTTGGAGTACTTCAGGTGATTAACTTGGGTAAACGATTTTCCCATGTGTGTTTCACTATGTTTTCCACATACGTCAACTGTGTAGGTTATCTTGATTA
>NW_013925838.1:0-206 GCF_000517525.1 Limulus polyphemus | reverse complement strand
AGGTTAAAACAACACTGTACGTGCAGAATAATTACAGGTTTACCATGTGTTGGTATGTTAAAACAACACTGTAAGTGCAAAATAATTACAGGTTTACCATGTGTAATCATGTTAAAACAATACTGTACATGCAGCATAATGGCAGGTTTACCATGTGTTATCATGTTAAAACAACACTGTATGTGCAGAATAATTACAGGTTTACC
>NW_013925837.1:0-206 GCF_000517525.1 Limulus polyphemus | reverse complement strand
TTGTTACAACATTGATTGTAATGACATGATAATATAACATACTTAACCTCAATAACTAGTTGTTACAACATTGATTGTAATGACATGATAATATAATTAGCCTCAATAACTAGATATGGAAAAGTGGACTGTAATGTCATGTTAATATAATATACTTAACCTCAATAATTTAAGGTGGCAATATAGACTGTAATGACCTGTTAAAG
>NW_013925836.1:0-206 GCF_000517525.1 Limulus polyphemus | reverse complement strand
GGATAAGATATGGTCGGCGAGATAAGCCAAAGGTGGTGCATGCCAACAGGCTTTGGTGTTATCACGGTCCAGGACATTTTAGTTGGGATAAAGTGAACAACAGAACAAATGATGCTGCGGAAGACGTGTCACCTGAAAAAGCCACTGTCAAAGAAGAAACTCGACTCAGTTTTGAGAAGGGAAACGGTGAAGCCCTTGATAAAGTT
>NW_013925835.1:0-203 GCF_000517525.1 Limulus polyphemus | reverse complement strand
ATTCTCTTTCAAACTTCCGGAGGGGGATCCTGACCATAATACTGCCCCCTCATGTTTCTTCTGAAATTCTGAAGGGGGATCTTGGTCATAAAACTGCCCCTCGTGTCTCTCTGAACTTCTGAAGGGGAATCCTGACCATATTACTGCCTCTAATTTCTCTTTTGAATTTCTGAAGGGGAATCCTGACCATAATACTGCCCCTT
>NW_013925834.1:0-206 GCF_000517525.1 Limulus polyphemus | reverse complement strand
GTGAATGGGTTTGACGGTTACATAGATAGAAGTACCGTTATGTGAATTGGTTTAACGGTTAGATAGATAGACGTACCGTTATGTGAATGGGTTTGACGATTAGATAGATGGACGTACCGTTATGTGAATGGTTTTGACGGTTACATAGATAGAAGTACTGTTATGTGAATGGGTTTGACGGTTACATAGATAGACGTACCGTTAGT
>NW_013925833.1:0-206 GCF_000517525.1 Limulus polyphemus | reverse complement strand
CACCAGTTCTCGTCTACATGACTCCGTATGTGGCCCACACACCATTTTGCACCAGTACTCGTCTACATGACTCCGTATGTGGCCCTCACACCATTTGGCACCAGTACTCGTCTACATGACTCCGTATGTGGCCCACACACCATTTTGCACTAGTACTCGTCTACACGACTCCGTATGTGCCCCACACACCATTTGCACCAGTACTA
>NW_013925832.1:0-206 GCF_000517525.1 Limulus polyphemus | reverse complement strand
AATATATGATACCTATTGAAATGTTTATCTAAATGTGAGTGTTGCAAAGAAAACGCATTTCATTGATAAAAAACCGTTGTTATCCCATGTACCGTACCTGTTAACGTTGATACGTAATGCACATGGTGATCATTGTATCTGAAGGTCACTCGTGTTGTTGTTTCGTTAAAAGGGTAAAAAAACCGTTGTTATCCCATATACCATAC
>NW_013925831.1:0-206 GCF_000517525.1 Limulus polyphemus | reverse complement strand
CCCTGTTTATAACTAAATAACATCCTACCTTCGAAGGTTTTAATTAGTCGTCCCTGTTTATAACTATAACAACATTCTACCTTCGAAGGTTTTAATTAGTCGTCCCTGTTTATAACTATAATAACATCCTACCTTCGAAGGTTTTAATTAGTCGTCCCTGTTTATAACTAAATAACATCCTACCTTCGAAGGTTTTAATTAGTCGT
>NW_013925830.1:0-206 GCF_000517525.1 Limulus polyphemus | reverse complement strand
CACAACGATTGTAATATTTAGATGTTTAGATTTGGCTGTAACTACAGTTTGGTGGTAGTTTAAAGTAGGGTGAGAGTTTTGAATGGGTATCTGAGATTGAAAAATGGAGAGGGGAACTTTTTAATATACGAAATTTGTTGACTTTGTTTGTAGCCTACACGATTATCTAAGTCTGATTATTGAATAGCATCTATTATTTTTATTAT
>NW_013925829.1:0-207 GCF_000517525.1 Limulus polyphemus | reverse complement strand
CATGTTTAATCGTGAGACGGACCAAAATGGCCGTGATTCTTATCTTTGCTATATATACACCTGGAAAAAAGTTAAGCACCCCCGTGTTTTTTTCAAGTGATTCAGATTCGACGTTCTTGTGACTGATTATAAATTACCATTCAATCTAAACGTGTTTATCAAATGAAATTATGCATTATTGGGCACAAGAAAACACGATTATCACCG
>NW_013925828.1:0-205 GCF_000517525.1 Limulus polyphemus | reverse complement strand
AGCCAAGACAGGTCACTTTTATGTTATTGGATACAGTAACATGAGAGCACGTGAGCCGCATCATTGAAACTTCTGTACTGTTACTGTTAGCCAGGCACAGGTGAAAAGACAATATAATAAATATATATAAATGTATAATGTTATGAGATTTAAGCTATTTTGTCTAAACATTTATGTTTCGTGTTATAATTTGTGTTCATTCTAG
>NW_013925827.1:0-495 GCF_000517525.1 Limulus polyphemus | reverse complement strand
CCTTTGACACACACATGTATTTATTAAATATATTCAAACTAGAAATAGCTATACCTGTACCTTACACAACTGAGTATTGTAATAAGATAATGTTTCCAATAAACCACCTTTGACACACACATGTATTTATTAAATATATTCAAACTAGAAATAGCTATACCTGTACCTTACACAACTGAGTATTGTAATAAAATAATAATGGCCTTTAATACATATATGTGTGTGTGTGTCAAAGGTGGTTTATTGGAAACATTATCTTATTACAATACTCGGTTGTGTAAGGTACAAGTATAGCTATTTCTAGTTGGAATATATTTAATACATACATGCGTGTGTCAAATATGGTTTATTGGAAACATTATCTTATTACAATATTCAGTTGTGTAAGGTACAGGTATAGCTATTTCTAGTATATTCAAACTAGAAATAGCTATACCTGTACCTTACACAACTGAGTATTGTAATAAGATAATGTTTACCAATAAACCATCTTTG
>NW_013925826.1:0-206 GCF_000517525.1 Limulus polyphemus | reverse complement strand
ATAGGTGGTTTGATACCAAACAGTATTTATGGTCTCTAAATATATTTATACAAATTGTGTAGGTGGTTTGATACCAAACAATGTTTATAGTCACTAAATATCTTGATACACATAGTGTAGGTGGTTTGATACCAAACAATGTTTATAGTCACTAAATATCTTTATACAGATGTAGTAGATGGTTTGATACCAAACAATGTTTATAG
>NW_013925825.1:0-559 GCF_000517525.1 Limulus polyphemus | reverse complement strand
GAATTGGTTAGGATTTAACCATGTGCCGAGAATTGGTTAGGTATTTAACCATGTGCCCAGAATTGGTTAGATATTTAACTATGTGCCCAGAATTGGTTAGGATTTAACCATGTGCCGATAATTGGTTAGGTATTTAACTATGTGCCCAGAATTGGTTAGGTATTTAACCATGTGCCAGAATTGGTTAATTAAATAACTAACCAATTCCGGGCACATGGTTAAATACCTAACCAATTCCGGGCAAATGGTTAAATATCCTATGTGCCCGGAATTGGTTAGATATTTAACTATGTGCCCAGAATTGGTTAGGTATTTAACCCACATGGTTAAATACCTAACCAATTCTGGGTACATCCCGGAATTGGTTAGGTATTTAACCATGTGCCCGGAATTGGTTAGGTATTTAACTATGTATCCGGAATTGGTTAGATATTTAACTATGTGCCCGGAATTGGTTAGGTATTTAACTATGTGCCCAGAATTGGTTAGGTATTTAACCATGTACCCAGAATTGGTTAGGTATTTAACCATGTGTCCAGAATTGGTTAGATATTTAACT
>NW_013925824.1:0-218 GCF_000517525.1 Limulus polyphemus | reverse complement strand
AATACAGATGGATAGTGACTGGTATGTCTTTTTAATACAGATGGATAGTGGCTGGTAGGTCTTTTAATTACTAGATGGATAGTGGCTGGTAGGTCTATTTAATACAGATGGATAGTGGCTGGTAGATCTTTTAATACAGATGGATGGTAACTGGTAGGTCTTTTATTATAGATGGATAGTGACTGGTAGGTCTTTCATTATATATGGATAGTGGCTGG
>NW_013925823.1:0-206 GCF_000517525.1 Limulus polyphemus | reverse complement strand
GACCAGTGCTTCATATACACAGTTAGAATGTTGTACATACATTTATGACATGTTACGTGGTGTGAAAGTAATACAAACGACCAGTGCTTCATCTACACAGTTAGAATGTTGTACAGATACTTATGACAGGTTACGTGGTGTGAAAGTAATACCAACGACCAGTGCTTCATCTACATAGTTAGAATGTTGCACAGATATTTATGACA
>NW_013925822.1:0-363 GCF_000517525.1 Limulus polyphemus | reverse complement strand
GATGGGAGTTGTGAGGTTGAGCTTATTTGACAAAATATTGTAAAATCAAGCTATACCTTACAACCCACATCTTCTCCTGACATGTAACTAGCATCATATTTTGTCAAACCAAGCTATACCTTACAACTCACATCTTGTCCTGACATATAACTAGCACGGAGATGTAAGGTTGAGCTTGATTTGACAAAATATGATGCTAATTATATGTCAGGACAAGATGTGAGTTGTAAGGTAGAGCTTGATTTGACAAAACATGATGCTAGTTATATGTCAGGAGAAGATGCGAGTTGTAAGGTATAGCTTGATTTGACAAAACATGATGCTAGTTATATGTCAGGACAAGATGCGGTTTGTAATTTAGTG
>NW_013925821.1:0-206 GCF_000517525.1 Limulus polyphemus | reverse complement strand
CTCCTTCGTTAACAAGTAACATACATAATATTCAGACAATTGTAGACTCCTTGGTTAACAAGTAACGTATATAATATTCAGACATTTGTAGACTCCTTGGTTAACAAGTAACGTATATAATATCGAGACATTTGTAGACTCCTTGATTAACAAGTAACATATATAATATCCAGACATTTGTAGACTCCTTGATTAACAAGTAACAT
>NW_013925820.1:0-339 GCF_000517525.1 Limulus polyphemus | reverse complement strand
GTAATATATAGGTACATATGTGATTAGTGAGTGCAATGTAATATATAGGTACAGATGTGATTATTGAGAGTAAAGTAATATATAGGTACATATGTGATTAGTGAGTAAAATATAATATATAGTTACAGATGTGATTAGTGAGTATAATATTGTTACGTCAGCGAGTCACATGACCACCGTGACGCAACGTTTCTAGAACTATCATGTACTTTGGCGAATGTTCAAGTTCTTACTAGAAATAGGGTACGCTGGTATATAAAAGAGGGGAATGTAATGTGTGAGTAGATAGTGAGTAATTGAACTGCAGTCACACGGTATTGTTGGAGTTAACGTTCGTTC
>NW_013925819.1:0-205 GCF_000517525.1 Limulus polyphemus | reverse complement strand
ATTGTTAAATCTTGTGTCTTCTTATTGACAGTACACAGTATTGTAAATCTTGTATCTTCTTATTGACAGTACACAGTATCGTTAAATCTTGTGTCTTCTTATTGATAGTACACAGTATTGTTAAATATTGTGTCTTCTTATTGACAGTACACAGTATCTTTAAATCTTGTGGCTTGTTAGTGATAGTACACAGTATTCTTATATC
>NW_013925818.1:0-206 GCF_000517525.1 Limulus polyphemus | reverse complement strand
CCCACGGTCAGTCCCACTATTCGTTGGTAAAAGAGTAGCCCCAGAGTTGGCGGTGATGACTAGCTGCCTTCCCTCTAGTCTTACACTGCTAAATTAGGAACGGTTAAGGTGCTCGACTCGCAATATGAGGGTCGCGGGTTCGAATCCCTGTCACACCAAACATGCTCGCCCTTTCAGAAGTCGTGGCGTTATAATGTGACGGTCAG
>NW_013925817.1:0-206 GCF_000517525.1 Limulus polyphemus | reverse complement strand
GATTTTGTTGGTATAAGGAGTATTTCAATGGCGTGTGTCTTAGATTTTGTTGATATAAGGAGTATTTCAATGGCGTGTGTCTTAGATTTTGTTGATATAAGGAGTATTTCAACAGCGTGTGTCTTAGATTTTGTTGATATAAGGAGTATTTTAATGGCATGTGTCTCAGAATTGTTGGTATAAGGGGTATTTTAATGGCGTGTGTC
>NW_013925816.1:0-201 GCF_000517525.1 Limulus polyphemus | reverse complement strand
TTTATTAAAATACTTCAACTTAAAAAATATTTTTTGTATGTGAAAGACTCGTAATGTTAACTGAAAGGCTGCCAAATTTTGTGAAGATGTACACACTATTAAAACTATAGACTTTAAATGAGTATATAGAGTTCACGTGGTTGGTCAAATTGACCAAGCCTGTGTTGAGAGAGTTAAAGAGTTGTGACTGTAAACAATATA
>NW_013925815.1:0-205 GCF_000517525.1 Limulus polyphemus | reverse complement strand
GAGAGTTGTGGTAGGTATTGTGCTAGTGGTAGAGGAGAGTTGTGGTAGGTATTGTGCTAGTGGTAGAAGAGAGTTGTGGTAGGTATTGTGCTAGTGGTAGAAGAGAGTTGTGGTAGGTATTGTGCTAGTGGTAGAGGAGAGTTGTGGTAAGTATTGTGCTAGTGGTAGAAGAGAGTTGTGGTAGGTATTGTGCTAGTGGTAGAAG
>NW_013925814.1:0-385 GCF_000517525.1 Limulus polyphemus | reverse complement strand
CATGAATCATCATGATCAGAAGATGGGTTGTTTATCAATAGTTCATGAATCACTGTGATCAGAAGATGGGTTGTTTATCAATAGTTCATGAATCACCATGATCAGAAGATGCGTTGTTTATCAATAGTTCACGAATCACCATGATCAGAAGATGGGTTGTTTATCATCTTTTTGATGACGTTGCATTTCCTTATGAAGACAAACTGGAAAATTAGCTTGAAACAGCTCCTTTGTCAGAGGTACTTTTAATTCATATTCGGTAGGGATTGACACGTACTTTTGGTTTAATAGGAGTAGCGGATATTCATTAAATTCAGTAGGGATTGACACGTACTTTTGGTTTAATAGGAGTAGTGGATATTCATTAAATTCAGTAGGGATTGAC
>NW_013925813.1:0-204 GCF_000517525.1 Limulus polyphemus | reverse complement strand
CTCTAACTTAGTATTTTATGATTATAGAAGAGACAAATGAACAACTTAACTCAGACGAGGCAGTTCTCTAACTTAGTGTTTTATGATTATAGAAGAGACAAATAAACAACTTAACTCTAGCCAAGGCAGCTCTCTAACTTAGTGTTTTATGATTATAGAAGAGACAAATAAACAACTTACCTCAGCCAAGACAGCTCTCTTACT
>NW_013925812.1:0-271 GCF_000517525.1 Limulus polyphemus | reverse complement strand
ATAACTCAAACAAAGCTACAGGTGATGACTACCATAATTCAAACAAAGCTACATTTGATGACTAACAAAACTCAAACAAAGCTACCGGTTGATGACTACCGTAACTCAAACAAAGCTACAGGTGATATTACCCTAACTCAAACAAAGGTACAGGTGATGACTACCATAACTCAAACAAAGCTACAGGTTGATGGCTACCATAACTCAAACAAAGCTACAGAAGATGACTACCATAACTCAAACAAACAACCTGTAGCATGCTACCATAACT
>NW_013925811.1:0-206 GCF_000517525.1 Limulus polyphemus | reverse complement strand
ACACAATTCATCTATAATAAAAGACCTACCAGCCACTATCCATCTCTAATAAAAGACCTACCAGCTACAATCCATCTGTAATAAAAGACCTACCAGCCACTCTCTATCTATAGTAAAAAGACCTATCAGCCACAATACATCTATAATAAAACACCTACCAGCCACAATCCATCTGTAATAAAAAGACCTACCAGCCACAATCCATC
>NW_013925810.1:0-206 GCF_000517525.1 Limulus polyphemus | reverse complement strand
GGGAGGGGGTACGTGGTGTTGGTACAATTTGAACCATTAACAGGTGGGGTGGAGTGGTAGGTACGTCGTGTTGGTACAATTTGAACCATTAACAGGTGGGAGGGGGTACGTGGTGTTGGTACAATTTGAACCATTAACAGGTGGGGTGGAGTGGGAGGTACGTCGTGTCGGGTACACTAAGGACTGTAAGTTTGTACCAAAGTATA
>NW_013925809.1:0-436 GCF_000517525.1 Limulus polyphemus | reverse complement strand
AGTATGGTGGTTATAAATTCTGTAACTAGAGTTACACCTATGTGTTCATGGAGTAGTTGTACTAAGGAATCTTTTGCTTTAAGTATGATACCATACTCATATTTAGCGTTATTTGGTACAACAACTCAACGAATACATAGGTGTAACTCTAGTTACCGAATTTATAACCTTACTTGGTACAACAACTCAACGAACTCCTATGTGTAACTCTAGTTACCGAATATATAACCGGCTAACGATGAGTATGGTGGTTATAAATTAGGTAACTAGAGTTACACCTATGTGTTCATGGAGTAGTTGTACCAAGTAAAGCAAAAGATGAGTATGATGGTTATAAATACGGTAACTAGAGTTAAACCTAGATATTCGTGGAATTGTTGTACCAAATAACGCTACAGATGAGTATGGTGGTTATATATTCGGTAAATAGAGTTAC
>NW_013925808.1:0-206 GCF_000517525.1 Limulus polyphemus | reverse complement strand
GGCTCAGACTATCACTACAAGATTTCTCCAGCTTACTTGACTGGTCTGTGGGTATACTCTTTTGATATTCTAATAAATATGTACAGATTTTTTATAAATGGTAAACATATCATGCAGGTACTTAAATATCTTTTAAACCCAGTTCAACCCAACAGATGGCACAACATATCAATGGATAGCCATGCAACAGTTTCTAATGGTAAAGT
>NW_013925807.1:0-207 GCF_000517525.1 Limulus polyphemus | reverse complement strand
GATGGCAACAATACAAGAGCAGCAAAAGAAACAAGAAGAACGAGAAAAGAAACAAGAAGAGAGACAACAGCAGTTGCAAGAAAACCTGCAACAGTGGCAGCTCGACCGAGAAAATAAACAAGAAGAGAGATTACACCAGTGGTTGGAGGAAAAGAAAAGAAACAAGAAGAGAGACAACAGCAGTTGCAAGAAAACCTGCAACAGTGG
>NW_013925806.1:0-205 GCF_000517525.1 Limulus polyphemus | reverse complement strand
GAAGACACAAGATTTAACGATACTGTGTACTGTCAATAAGAAGACACAAGATTTAACGATACTGTGTACTTTCAATAAGAAGACACAAGATTTAAAGATACTGTGTACTGTCAATAAGAAGACACAGTATTTAACAATACTGTGTACTATCAATAAAAAGACACAAGATTTAACGATACTGTGTACTGTCAATAAGAAGACTTAA
>NW_013925805.1:0-205 GCF_000517525.1 Limulus polyphemus | reverse complement strand
CGATACTGTGTACTGTCAATAAGAAGACACACGATTTAGCAATACTCGTGTACTATCTATAAAAGACCACAAGATTTAACGATACTGTGTACTGTCAATAAGAAGACACAAGATTTAACGATACTGTGTACTGTCAATAAGAAGACACAAGATTTAACAATAATGTGTCCTGTGAATAAGAAGACACAAGATTTAACGATACTGT
>NW_013925804.1:0-206 GCF_000517525.1 Limulus polyphemus | reverse complement strand
ATCGTTAAATCTTGTGTCTTCTTATTGACAGTACACAGTATCGTTAAATCTTGTGTCTTCTTATTGACAGTACACGGTATCGTTAAATCTTGAGTCTTCTTATTGACAGTACACAGTATCGTTAAACCTTGTGTCTTCTAATTGACAGGACACGTTATTGTTAAATCTTGTGTTTTCTTACTGACAGTACACATTATCGATGAATA
>NW_013925803.1:0-205 GCF_000517525.1 Limulus polyphemus | reverse complement strand
AACCAAGATAGCCGTTGACTAGCTGCTTTCCTTCTAGTTTATCACCTCTAAATTAGGGATTGCTAACCAAGATAGCTGTTGACTAGCTGTTTCCTTCTAGTTTATCACCTCTAAATTAGGGATGGCTAACCAAGATAGCCATCGACTAGCTGCTTTCCTTCTAGTTTATCACCTCTAAATTGGGGATGGCTAACAAAGATAGCCG
>NW_013925802.1:0-215 GCF_000517525.1 Limulus polyphemus | reverse complement strand
AGGTAGACTAATGGTTGTGTATATGGTAGTTAACTGAGTTTAGGTATACTAATGGTGTATTTGTATATGGTAGTTAACTGAGTTTAGGTATACTAATGGTGTGTATATGGGTAGTTAACTGAGTTTAGGTATACTAATGGTAGGTATATGAGTAGTTAACTGAGTTTAGGTGTACTAATGGTGCGTATATGAGTAGTTAACTGAGTTTAACTGAG
>NW_013925801.1:0-206 GCF_000517525.1 Limulus polyphemus | reverse complement strand
GTTGGTATGTCCACGCAGTTATATAATATATACATATATCACTGGATTGGTGGTATGTCCATGCAGTTATATAATATATGTATATATCACTGAATTGGTGGTAAGTTCGTGCAGTTATATAATATATACATCATATATCACTGGATTGGTGGTATGTCCATGCAGTTATATAATATATGTATATATCACTGGATTGGTGGTAAGTT
>NW_013925800.1:0-601 GCF_000517525.1 Limulus polyphemus | reverse complement strand
GATGGATAGTGGCTGGTAGGTCTTTTAATACAAGCCACTATCCATCCTGTATTAAAAGACCTACCCCACTATCCATCTGTTTTAAAAGACCTACCAGCCACTATCCATAAAATACCTACCAGTCACTATCCATCTATAATAAGAGACCTACCAGCCACTATCCATCTGTATTAAAAGACCTACCAGTCACTATCCATCTGTATTAAAAGACCTATCAGTCACTATCCATCTGTATTAAAAGACCTACCAGTTACCAGCTATCTATATTAAAAGACCTACCAGTTACCATCCATCTATATGAAAAGACCTACCAGATCTGTATTAAAAGACCTACCAGCCACTTTCCATCTATAATAAAAGACCTACCAGTTACCATCCATCTATATTGGATATTGGCTGGTAGGTCTTTTAAAACAGATGGATAGTGGCTGGTAGGTCTTTCATTATATACGGAAAGTGGCTGGTAGGTTTTTCATTATGTATGGATAGTGGCTAGTAGGTCTTTTAATATAGATAGATGGTAACTGGTAGGTCTTTTATTATAGATGGAAAGTGGCTGGTAGGTATTTTAATACAGATGGATAGTGGCTGGTAGGTCTTT
>NW_013925799.1:0-206 GCF_000517525.1 Limulus polyphemus | reverse complement strand
CTGTGTACTTTCAGTAAGAAGACACAAGATTTACCAATATTGTGTACTGTTAATAAGAATACACAAGATTTAACAATACTGTGTACTGTCAATAAGAAGACACAAGATTTAACAATACTGTGTACTGTCAATAAGAAGACACAAGATTTAACGATACTGTGTACTGTCAATAAGAAGACACAGGATTTAACGATACAATGTATTTT
>NW_013925798.1:0-203 GCF_000517525.1 Limulus polyphemus | reverse complement strand
AATATTAAAAGGGTGATATGGGTGTAATTACTACTTACCATATCAAAAGGGTGATATGGGTGTAATTACTACTTACCATATTAAAAGGGTGATACTGGGTATAGTTACTACTTACCATATCAAAAGGGTGATATGGGTGTAATTACTACTTACCATATTAAAAGGGTGATATGGGTGTAATTACTACTTACAATATTAAAAGG
>NW_013925797.1:0-206 GCF_000517525.1 Limulus polyphemus | reverse complement strand
GTGTTAGAACATCTGTATAGTTGTAGTCACTTAATAACAATTATAAGTGTTAGAACATCTGTATAGTTGTAGTCACTTAATAACAATTATAAGTGTTAGAACATCTGTATAGTTGTAGTCACTTAATAACAATCATACCTGTTAGAACATCTGTATAGTTGTAGTCACTTAATAACAATCATATCTGTTAGAACATCTGTATAGTT
>NW_013925796.1:0-210 GCF_000517525.1 Limulus polyphemus | reverse complement strand
CGCCTCAAAAAAAGCACTGTTTTTCAAGTTTCAAAAAATTGACATTTTTGCCGAAAATACCAAGGCTATATATAGCCTTTATGTTTTGCTAAAATTTTGAAAAAATTTATTTTTCTTCATATTTCAATACAAAGATGCCCTCGATGTGTACTATTCAGAATGGACATCCTTTCATCGAAATTCCCAATATTTATTCCATAATCCTATATC
>NW_013925795.1:0-206 GCF_000517525.1 Limulus polyphemus | reverse complement strand
TGCCAGTTTTTCTTTATACAGTATGGTATAAATTTCTATACCGTTATGACACCAGAAAGCTATCGTGTAAAGGCCAGTTTTTCTTTAGACAGTATGGTATAAATTTCTATACCGTTATGACACCAGAAAGCTATTGTGTAAAGGCCAGTTTTTCGATAGACAGTATGGTATAAATTTCTATACCGTTATGACACCAGAAAGCGATC
>NW_013925794.1:0-369 GCF_000517525.1 Limulus polyphemus | reverse complement strand
AGAGCACAATCGAAACGCACACACCTTATTTACAAACAAAAGAACACAATCGAAACACGGAGCTTATTTATAAAAAAAAGAACACAGTCGAAACATAGGGTATATTTACAAACAAAAGAACACAATCGAAACGCACACACCTTATTTACAAACAAAAGAACACAGTCGAAACGCACAAACCTTATTTACAAACAAAAGAGCACAATCGAAACGCACACACCTTATTTACAAACAAAAGAACACAATCGAAACACGGAGCTTATTTATAAAAAAAAAGAACACAGTCGAAACATAGGGTATATTTACAAACAAAAGAACACAATCGAAACGCACACACCTTATTTACAAACAAAAGAACACAATCGAAAC
>NW_013925793.1:0-206 GCF_000517525.1 Limulus polyphemus | reverse complement strand
CTAAAACGACCCATATCAATTTCAACAAAATCTAGTGGAATGAAGACTAAGAGACCGTTATAACAGTCGACAAGATATAGTTTAAGAAGGATTAAAAATACCATTATGAAAGTCATTAAAATATAGTTTAAGAAAGACTAAAAATACCGCTATCAAAGTCGAAAATATCTAGTCTAAGAAGGCCTAAAAAGACAGTTATGAAAGTA
>NW_013925792.1:0-270 GCF_000517525.1 Limulus polyphemus | reverse complement strand
AAAATATAAAAATCAACAGTTAGGTTCCCGCAAATTTTAATGGCTCTTCTTCCCATTGTATAATATATAAAAATCAACATTAGGTTTTTTTGCTATTATACAATGGGAAGAAGAGCCATTAAAATATAAAAATCACAGTTGGGTTCCAACTGCTATTATACAATGGGAAGAAGAGCCATTAAAATATAAAAATCAACAGTTAGGTTCCTTTGCTATTATACAATGGGAAGAAGAGCCATTAAAATATAAAAATCAACAGTTAGGTTCTTT
>NW_013925791.1:0-206 GCF_000517525.1 Limulus polyphemus | reverse complement strand
CTACACAGATTAACACGCTCTATAGAAATTTACAGTAACTACTCAGATTAATACACTCTATAAATATTTACAGTAACTACGCAGATTAACACGCTCTATAGATATTTACAGTAACTACTCAGATTAACACGCTCTATAGATATTCACAGTAACTACACAGATTAACACGCTCTATAGATATTTACAGTAACTACACAGATTAACAT
>NW_013925790.1:0-206 GCF_000517525.1 Limulus polyphemus | reverse complement strand
TTTGATAACATATTATGAAATAACTATTGGGAATTTGCATAAAAGGATCTCTATTTTGAAAGTTTTACATCAAAGGCATCTTTGTATTGAAATATGAAGAAAAACAATTTTTTTCAAAATTTGTGAAAAAACATGGGCTATAGCCTTTGGTTTTTGGTGAAAATATGAATTTTTTTGGAAAACGGACAAAAGTGTTTATTTGACGT
>NW_013925789.1:0-206 GCF_000517525.1 Limulus polyphemus | reverse complement strand
CAATTATGGATTCTACACTATGGAATAAGGAATGTTGAGTCTTGTACTATTGGATTCTACACTATGGAATAAGGAATGTTGAGTTTAGTACTATTGGATTCTACACTATGGAATAAGGAATGTTGAGTCTTGTAATTATGGATTCTACACAATGGAATAATTAATGTTGAGTCTTGTACTTATGGTTTAGATAACATGCAATAAGG
>NW_013925788.1:0-206 GCF_000517525.1 Limulus polyphemus | reverse complement strand
TATATTAGGTGTACCAACTGTTCTACTAGTGTATTAGAGTACGTATTTTAGATGTACCGAGTTTGCTACTACAGCGCTAAACTACGTATTTGAGATATGTCGAGTGTTCTATTAAGGTGCTAAAGAACATATCTGAGATGTACTGAGTGTTCTGTGAGTGTACTAGAGTACGTACTTGAAATGTATCAAGTATTCTACAAGATTTA
>NW_013925787.1:0-317 GCF_000517525.1 Limulus polyphemus | reverse complement strand
GTAATCCTTTCCAGGTGCTTATGGTGAAAATAGTCTCGTAATCCAATCCAGGTGCTTATGGTGAAAATAGTCTCGTAATCCTTTCCAGGTGCTTATGGTGAAAATAGTCTCGTAATCCTTTTTTGGGAACTTTTTTGCACTACCTGAATTTTGTACTTACAAAAATCCAGGTGTTTTTTTTTCATCTTAAAAACCTGTGGTACATTCTACTTCGAAACGTTCTTCTCAAAGATTTTGAAAGGATACTCTAAAACTTAGTTATTGTAAAATATATTATGTTACAGAAAGTTGATTCTAGGACACACACGTCCTGTATC
>NW_013925786.1:0-206 GCF_000517525.1 Limulus polyphemus | reverse complement strand
AAAATGTTAACAATATAAACACGTGTTTAACAGAACATTATATGATGTAGTTTTGAGAATATTAACAATATAAACAAATGTTCAGCAGAACACTAAACGATATAGTTTGAGAATTCTAACAATATAAACACATGTTTAACAGAACATTAAATGATATAGTTTATGAATGCTAACAACAGAAACAAGTGTTCAACAGAACGTTAAAC
>NW_013925785.1:0-204 GCF_000517525.1 Limulus polyphemus | reverse complement strand
CTTTCTTCTGCTGTACCGTACATCAGAGTTTAAGAAATAAAATTAAAGAAAAGCATCATAAATTTAAGAAATTTAAACTGACTGGTATGACAGAAGATTTAGAAGATTATAGAGGATCAAGAAAGTTGGTGAAACAGGAAATTAGGATGTATGAGAAAAGGTTGGCTGCAAATGTAAAAATTAACAGTAAGGATTTCTTTAAAT
>NW_013925784.1:0-394 GCF_000517525.1 Limulus polyphemus | reverse complement strand
ATTTAATCGTAAGTACTATCAGCATAGAAAATGTATCTTCAGATTTGGTTTGTATAGCACATTTAATCGTAAGTACTATCAGCATAGAAAATGTAGCTTCAAATTTGGTTTATATAGCACATTTAATCGTAAGTACTATCAGCATAGAAAATGTAGCTTCAAATTTGGTTTGTATAGCACATTTAATTCGTAAGTACTATCAGCATAGAAAATGTAGCTTCAGATTTGGTTTGTATAGCACATTTAATCGTAAGTACTATCAGCATAGAAAATGTAGCTTCAGATTTGGTTTGTATAGCACATTTAATTGTAAGTACTATCAGCATAGAAAATGTAGCTTCAGATTTGGTTTGTATTGCACATTTAATCGTAAGTACTATCAGCATAGAAAATG
>NW_013925783.1:0-205 GCF_000517525.1 Limulus polyphemus | reverse complement strand
ATTGACAGTACACAGTATCGTTAAATCTTGTGTCTTCTTATTGACAGTACACAGTATCGTTAAAATCTTGTGTTCTACTTATTGACAGTACACAGTATCGTTAAATCTTATGTCTTCTTATTGACAGTACACAGTATAGTTAAAATCTTGTGTCTTCTTATTGAGAGTACACATTATCGTTGAATATTGTGTCTTCTGATTGACA
>NW_013925782.1:0-206 GCF_000517525.1 Limulus polyphemus | reverse complement strand
AGGGTTACATTCAAATTTTCAGTTTTGCCTTTTGCACCATTACCTCACCTCCTTTTGGATGGATCTTCACTAGATTTGGTATGAATGTTCATTGGGGCCATGAGGAGATACATACAAATTTTCACTTTTGCATTTTTCGTTTTATGGATTTTATGGGCGTTTTTTACAACTACTTCGCCCCCTGTTGATAGATCTTCAAATTTGGC
>NW_013925781.1:0-205 GCF_000517525.1 Limulus polyphemus | reverse complement strand
GCTGTATCTGTCTATCTGTATCCGTCTAGCTGTGTCTACTTATCTGTATCTGCTTAGCTGTATCCGTCTAGCTGTGTCTGTCTATCTGTATCCGACTGGCTATATCCGTCTAGCTGTGTCTGTCTATCTGTATCCGACTAGCTGTATCTGTCAATCTGTATCCGACTAGCTGTATCTGTCTATCTGTATCTGCTTAGCTGTATCT
>NW_013925780.1:0-206 GCF_000517525.1 Limulus polyphemus | reverse complement strand
TTTTAGCTGCAATTGATTAACGGTCTTTAAAGGTACGTCACACTAAGCTGTAATTGATTAATGGTCTTTAAAAGTACGTCACACTTAGCTGCAATTGATAAACGGTCTTTAAAGGTACGTCACACTTAGCTGCAATTGATAAACGGTCTTTAAAGGTACGTCGCTTTTAGCTGCAATCGATTAACGGTTTTAAATATATGTCACTC
>NW_013925779.1:0-206 GCF_000517525.1 Limulus polyphemus | reverse complement strand
ACCTGTGTTAATGTTAAAACTTGATTAAACCCATGGTACAGTGTTAGGTATGTTTCTAAACATGTTACACACCTGTGTTGATGTTGACACTTGGTTAAACTGTTACAGTGTTAGGTACGTCTCTAAACAGTGTACATGTTACACACCTGTGTTGATGTTGACACTTGATTAAACTGTTACAATGTTAGGTATGTTTCTAAACATGT
>NW_013925778.1:0-206 GCF_000517525.1 Limulus polyphemus | reverse complement strand
GTAAGATTTGGAGTGTAAGTTACTATTATTAGTTTAGCTTTTTAATTTGTATTTATGTTTAAAAGTAGGAGGTATTTGACAGCTAAAAATATCGATTTACAACGAAATTTCACATTTAGTCTCCGACGTCTTGTTCTTCTGTTGTAATTTTTTTAACATATGAATGTGACGTCATCATTTTTATTATTTACTTACGATTATTCCTA
>NW_013925777.1:0-206 GCF_000517525.1 Limulus polyphemus | reverse complement strand
TTTTGAATGATTCTTTGTTTGTTTTGAATTTCGCGCAAAGCTACACGAGGGCTAGCCATCCCTAATTTAGCAGTGTAAGATTAGAGCCAACTCTTGGGATACTCTTTTACCAACGAATGGTGAGATTGACTGGCACATTATATCGCCCCCACGGCTGAAAGGGCGAGCATGTTTAGTGTGACGGGGATTCGAACCCGCGACCCGCA
>NW_013925776.1:0-204 GCF_000517525.1 Limulus polyphemus | reverse complement strand
TGGTTGTGTTTGCTGTCTGCCATGGCCTGGTGGTTGTGTTTGCTTGTCTGCCATGGCCTGGTGGTTGTGTTTGCGTGTCTGCCATGGCCTGGTGGTTGTGTTTGCGTGTCTGCCATGGCCTGGTGGTTGTGTTTGCGTGTCTGCCATGGCCTGGTGGTTGTGTTTACGTGTCTGCCATGGCCTGGTGGTTGTGTTTGCGTGTCT
>NW_013925775.1:0-205 GCF_000517525.1 Limulus polyphemus | reverse complement strand
TGAATAACAGTTCTTAGACCAAGGGGCATATCGTTATTGGATAACACAGCTCCTAGACTAAGGGACATATCATTATTGAATAACACAGCTCCTAGACTAAGGGACATATAGTTATTGGATGACACAGCTCCTAGACTAAGGGACATATCATTATTGAATAACAGTGCTTAGACCAAGGGCATATGGTTATTGGATAACAGTTCTT
>NW_013925774.1:0-205 GCF_000517525.1 Limulus polyphemus | reverse complement strand
TGTACTGTCAATAAGAAGACACAAGATTTAACGATACTGTGTACTCGTCAATAAGAAGACACAAGATTTAACGATACTATCGTACTTTCCAATAAGAAGGACTCAAGACTTTAACAATACTGTGTACTGTCAATAAGAAGACACAAGATTTAACAATACTGTGTACTGTCAATAAGAAGACACAAGATTAACAATACTGTGTACT
>NW_013925773.1:0-205 GCF_000517525.1 Limulus polyphemus | reverse complement strand
CTCGCTGCTCTTTACATCTACCACAGCTATGGTGACGAAAATGTAAATGTTCTTAAAACACATGTATAACTCATATATGGTTTGTTCTTTTCGAAGCTAAAAGTTGATCAATTGTGAAATGTGTATTATACAACACAAACACCTCGCACGTGTAAAAATATTTCGATCCTACACTTATCTTCTTTAAAGGTATTAATACTTTTCT
>NW_013925772.1:0-206 GCF_000517525.1 Limulus polyphemus | reverse complement strand
TCACGCTAAAACCACCATGCTTCACAGTTGGCTGCAATCTGTTGAGCCAAAATTCTAGGTGAGGCATTCTCCAGATCCATATCCTTCCACTTTCCGAAAATTGAGCAAATATTGATTCGTCTGAGAACAATACGGTCTCCCCAAAGTCCAGAGACTTGGTCATCATATCACTTGGCCCACTTCTTTGTCTGACTATGTTGGCAGGT
>NW_013925771.1:0-206 GCF_000517525.1 Limulus polyphemus | reverse complement strand
CCAATATACACACCATTAGCATACCTAAACTCAGTTAACTACCAATATACACGCCATTAGTATACCTAAACTCAGTTAACTACCCATACACACACCATTAGTATACCTAAACTCAGTTATCTACCCATATACACAACCATTAGTATACCTAAACTCAGTTAACTACCCATACACACACCATTACTATACCTAAACTCAGTTTACTA
>NW_013925770.1:0-206 GCF_000517525.1 Limulus polyphemus | reverse complement strand
GTTTGTTGTATTACCGAATGTATTGAATGGTTTGTATGTTTGTTGTATTACCGAATGTATTGAATGGTTTAGATGTCTGTTGTATAACCGAATGTATTGAATGGTTTGTATATTTGTTGTATTACCGAATGCATTGAATGGTTTGTATATTTGTTGTATTACCGAATGTATTGAATGGTTTGTATGTTTGTTGTATTATCGAATGT
>NW_013925769.1:0-203 GCF_000517525.1 Limulus polyphemus | reverse complement strand
CGCTATCTTGTATACACTTACTTCTATTTTTGACATGAATATCCAATCAGAAGCACAGGTTGTCCCCCTAGTGGTTTTCTCAGTCTTTCTAACATTCCTTCCACCATTTCTTTCTTTGAATCAAGATTTAAATGATGTAGGTTGTATTTTTAGTCTGCTCGAAATTTAATATTTTAGACCCAAATACAGCTTAGTTACTGAGC
>NW_013925768.1:0-205 GCF_000517525.1 Limulus polyphemus | reverse complement strand
CCGCGCTAACTCAATACCCCGTGGCCCGATTTTAACGAAACTTGTTTTATTCTGTTTCTATTCTCATTTCTCATATTCTATTTATATTTATATTATCATATTTTGCACCGTCTTTGTGTATTTAATTACAGACAAGCACACAAACAAACAATCTCAGAGTTTTAGTAGTATATAGATTGATCCACGTATTAGTCGTAATCCATAA
>NW_013925767.1:0-206 GCF_000517525.1 Limulus polyphemus | reverse complement strand
ATATGTCCACCAAGTTTGAGGAATAACATTATACATATGTCCACCAAGTTTGAGGAATAACATTATACATATGTCCACCAAGTTTGAGGAATAACATTATACATAGGTCCACCAAGTTTTAGGAATAACATTATACATATGTCCACCAAGTTTTAGGAATAACATTATACATATGTCCACCAAGTTTTAGGAATAACATTCTACAT
>NW_013925766.1:0-206 GCF_000517525.1 Limulus polyphemus | reverse complement strand
GCACTAATCATTAATTGTCAATTTCATCACTAAATACTATACCAAATACAAAATAAATAGCACCATTAAATTTCTTGTAAAAAACTGGTTATTATGAAGTTATTTTAAAATTTGTAAGTTCAACGTTTGTTTTCTGATAGTGAACAAAAAAAACAAACTTCCTCTTTTATATATATATGTATGTGTATATATATATATATATATAT
>NW_013925765.1:0-206 GCF_000517525.1 Limulus polyphemus | reverse complement strand
TACTGTAGTAGTTGACATCAGCAAGAAGAACACAGCTGCGAAAAGAGTGGTCCAGAAAGAAGAGAAAGGCGTTGGGCAAGGGAACTCTGGGACGAATGTAGATAGTGATGATACGAGATGGGAAGTAAACAGTGGCTACCAAATGCTCAGGGTAAGTGGACTGCAAAAGGGAGTGTAGGCGCACGGGAAGGCGAGTAAGTGTAGCG
>NW_013925764.1:0-204 GCF_000517525.1 Limulus polyphemus | reverse complement strand
GGTTATGCTGTTAAGAGCCCTGAAGTCCACACAGCAACGTTGGGTCCCATCCTTCTTCTGGACTAATATGACAGGAGCTGACTATCTGATTTCTCGACTAACCCTTCCTTAATTAGACCATCCATGACCTTCTCTATCTCTTGTCGCTTTGCTGGAGCTATTCTCCTTGGAGGGATTCTTTATTGGACGGTGATTCGCCTATTG
>NW_013925763.1:0-202 GCF_000517525.1 Limulus polyphemus | reverse complement strand
CTCCACGACAATGCACGTCCACATGTGGCACGTTTGACGCAACACAAGATTATGAAGTTGGTTGGGAAGTTCTCCCCCACCCACCATATTCTCCAGATATGGCACCGTCAGATTACCATCTTTATCGTTAGCTGCAACACTATCTTAATGGAAAGACCTATGGAAGTGTGGAAGGTGTTAAAGAGGACATCGACATGTTTTT
>NW_013925762.1:0-206 GCF_000517525.1 Limulus polyphemus | reverse complement strand
AGGATTTATTAATACTGTGTACTGTCAATAAGAAGACACATAATTTAACAATACTGTGTCCTGTCAATAAGAAGATACAGGATTTATCAGTACTGGGTACTGTCAATAAGAAGACACAAGATTTAATAATACTGTGTCCTGTCAATAAGAAGATAAAGGATTTATCAATACTGTGTACGTCAATAAGAAGACACAAGATTTAACGA
>NW_013925761.1:0-206 GCF_000517525.1 Limulus polyphemus | reverse complement strand
TTATTTTTGCTGTTCCAGCTGCCACTGTTGCAGATTTTCTTGCAACTGCTGTTGTCTCTCTTCTTGTTTCTTTTGTTGTTCTTGTATTGCTGCCATCAAATCTGCTAAGCTGTAGTTTCATTTGCAACTTCTCATTTCCATTTTTTTTCTTTTCCGTCCCACTCTCTGACACCAATTTGTTACTTCTCTGGTCGTTAGTTAATTTT
>NW_013925760.1:0-205 GCF_000517525.1 Limulus polyphemus | reverse complement strand
GTGAAGGACTTTGCAACTGTAGCTGCTCCACTACATGATTTGACTAAAAAAAGCCAAAAGTTTGAATGGACAGTTTCTTGCCAGCATTCTTTCAAGATGTTGAAAGAAATATTGGCCTCAGCTCCACTTTTAAAGCTTCCAGATCCCTCACTGCCGTACATACTGGATTGTGATGCTATTAATGTCGGAATTGGAGGAGTGTTGT
>NW_013925759.1:0-207 GCF_000517525.1 Limulus polyphemus | reverse complement strand
AACTATTTACGGTCATCAGTGTATAGTTTATTGCCATGCTAAATTTTTATTGTTCTAGAAGCTGATCCTTGTAGAGTGTATTTCTTCGACAAATGCACATCTTAGGAATGCACACACTAAAAAAAAAAAACAATGAGTTGTAAAATACAAGCAAAAGTACCCATCCCCAGTGACAGGAAACGTTTAAGTTAATCTATCAATTTAACT
>NW_013925758.1:0-204 GCF_000517525.1 Limulus polyphemus | reverse complement strand
GTCAGATTACATTTTATGACACCCACAATACAACATCTATAGTTTTGTACGTATTAGAAACTCAAATGTTCGATATTGGCAAGCTAGAATACAAAATAAGATCCTACCACATTTTCTATTTTGTGAGATATCATGATATTCAGTAAACACGCCATACTGACTCCGCCCACCACTTCATCATTTGAGAAGTCTTATTTATCTACA
>NW_013925757.1:0-206 GCF_000517525.1 Limulus polyphemus | reverse complement strand
GGGCTATCTGTGCTCTGCCCACCACGGGTATCGAAACCCGGATTCTAGCGTTGTAAGTCCACAAACATACCGCTGTGCCACTGGGGGACGTTTTGATACTAAAAGACGTAGATTTCACACACAAACACACACACAAATCAGAATGAATGAGGATGCATATTCGTTTGACATCAATGTTCTTCAGTTTGTTTGTATTGTTGTTAACA
>NW_013925756.1:0-205 GCF_000517525.1 Limulus polyphemus | reverse complement strand
GATATATAGATATATATAGTAAGCAACTGGAACATTTAAATCAAGCCCTTCATCAGAAACGCCCTTCACTCGTCAATCGGAAAGGTGTTCTTCTCCACGACAATGTACGTCCACATGTGGCACATTTGACGCAACACAAGACTAAGGAGTTAGGTTGAGAAGTCCCCTCCACTATATTATAGAGATATGCACCATCAGATTACCA
>NW_013925755.1:0-316 GCF_000517525.1 Limulus polyphemus | reverse complement strand
ACTTCATGAATGTGTTACCTTGGGTTAGACTCAACAAGCGTCTTCAGAGCATCAGTATCAATTCCAAGGCTAAAGTCACCTGATCGAAATTTGCTGAATCTTGTTGACACTTACGAACGTTCAATATATTTCCATAAATTTCTTTGATATTCTTTTTGGCTTCAGAGGCATTGTTTCCCTTCTTGTATTCAAACAGCATTACATGCTGATTATGTGTCTCATCGTGTGCCATCACTATAAGGGATTACAGTATACTAAGCTTTACACATTATATGCGCTACACTAATGTGATGTTTAGGTGTTGTTTAAAATTTTC
>NW_013925754.1:0-206 GCF_000517525.1 Limulus polyphemus | reverse complement strand
GTTTTCTTTTGAAGGAGGATTTGATTGAGGTGTTTAAGATTGTAAAGGGAATTGATAGTGTTGATGCATCATCTTTTTCATATTTATAAGTGAGAATAGTAAGACTAGGGTGCATAAATAAACATTTTAGCAAGGTAAGAGTCATTTTCAGCTAAGATAGTTTAATTTTTCTAAAAGAGTGGTTGGCCTTTGGAATGTGTTGCCTT
>NW_013925753.1:0-207 GCF_000517525.1 Limulus polyphemus | reverse complement strand
GTATGTTACTACCTGTTTAAATGTCGTTAATATCTACTGTTGTTTAATGTTTTTCCTTGACACTGGTATGTTCCTACCTGTTTAAATGTTGTTAATATCTACTGTTGTTTAATGCTGGTCTTTGACACTGGTATGTTACTACCTGTTTAAATGTTGTTAAAATCTACTGTTGTTTAATGTTGATCTTTGACATTGGTATGTTATTAC
>NW_013925752.1:0-367 GCF_000517525.1 Limulus polyphemus | reverse complement strand
AGACAAGATTTAACAATACTGTGTCCTGTCAATAAGAAGATACAGGATTTATCAATACTGTGTACTGTCAGTAAGAAGAAAAAGGAATTATCAATAACGTCTACTGTCAAAAAAAAGACACAAGATTTAACTGGCTTGTTATTGATAGTACACAGTATCCCAAGATTTAACAATACTCTTTACTGTCAGTAAAAAGACAAAAGATTTAACAATACTGAGTCCTGTCAATAAGAAGATACAGGATTTATCAATACTGTGTACTGTCAATGAGAAGACACAAGATTTAACAATACTGTGTCCTGTCAATAAGAAGATACAGGATTTATCAATACTGTGTACTGTCTAAAAAAGAAGACACAATATTAAA
>NW_013925751.1:0-205 GCF_000517525.1 Limulus polyphemus | reverse complement strand
AGATTTAACGATACTGTGTACTCTCAATAAAAAGACACAAGATTTAACGATACTGTGTACTGTCAATAAGAAGACACAAGATTTAATGATACTGTGTACTTTCAATAAGAAGACACAAGATTTAACGATACTGTGTACTGTCAATAGGAAGACACAATATTTAACGATACTGTGTACTGTCAATAAGAAGACACAAGATTTAACG
>NW_013925750.1:0-239 GCF_000517525.1 Limulus polyphemus | reverse complement strand
AACTCTCAATCCACAGCGAACTGTCAATGCAGACATCTATAGTCAGCAACTGGAACGTTTAAATCAAACCTTTCATCAGAAACGTCCTTCACTCGTCAATCGGAAAGGTGTTCTTCTTTTCCACGACAATGCATGTCCACGTGTGGCACGTTTGACGCAACACAAGATTATGGAGTTGGGTTGGGAAGTTCTCCCCCACCCACCATATTCTCCAAATTTGGCACCATCAGATTACCATC
>NW_013925749.1:0-205 GCF_000517525.1 Limulus polyphemus | reverse complement strand
GCTTTATGGTGTGACAGGACATTCTACAAGATTGTGGGGACCAGTGTGGGTAACTATTGAGCTCATAGGCATAAAGGACAGACAGAAAGTATACTTGGCTGACATGGAAGACGAATGCATATTAGGATTGGACTATCTATTACTGAGGAAGTTTGTAATTGATTTTGATAAAATGACGTTTGGGAATAACAAAGGCCAAGTTCCA
>NW_013925748.1:0-206 GCF_000517525.1 Limulus polyphemus | reverse complement strand
CGACTTAATCGCTGTATATTATGTATATATATCAGAAGTTATCTGCAAATTCTTGGCCGGGGGTGGGGGTGGTTATGTTTCAGAGTTTCTTTATACATACACATCTTTCTACTCTTTCAAAGCGAACAAGTGTTGACGCTATCGTTCTTTCCAATTAGAAACTTCTTAGCTTTGCTGCGATAAAAACTATAATATAAGAATGCTTA
>NW_013925747.1:0-206 GCF_000517525.1 Limulus polyphemus | reverse complement strand
GCATTATAGCTGGATATTTTGGCTATTATGTTCACCTATTTTGTTCACATATTTTGTTCACCTATAAACAACTGCAGTATTTTTATTTTTCATTACATCAGAAAGTTTAATACGAGTTTGGTATACATTTGGAATACCAAGTTAGCATGTCAAGTTTGGTCTGGATCGGGCAATTCGTTAAGGAGGAAATGCGTCCACAAACAGAT
>NW_013925746.1:0-205 GCF_000517525.1 Limulus polyphemus | reverse complement strand
GTATCGTTAAATCTTGATTCTTCTTATTGACAGTACACATTATTGATAAATCCTTTTCTTCTTATTGACAGGACACAGTATTGATAAATTATGTCTTCTTATTGACAGTACACAGTATTGATAAATCCTGTATCTTCTTATTGACGGGACACAGTATTGTTAAATCTTGTGTCTTCTAATTGACAGTACACAGTGTTGATAAATC
>NW_013925745.1:0-206 GCF_000517525.1 Limulus polyphemus | reverse complement strand
GAAGGACTTGTATTCTTGAAGTTTTTCGGAAAGAATTTCTACGGAAAATTAACAAACGATCAGAGGCGTAACAATACTGTAAACGATGGCAATTTCCATCGCTTATTCCGTTTTATGATAGCGTTTGGAAATGTTGATCTGAGAAAGAATTTAAAAGCTTGTGTTCTAAATACCAAATACCTTAGCGAGCATGTTGTCAACAGAGT
>NW_013925744.1:0-206 GCF_000517525.1 Limulus polyphemus | reverse complement strand
TGACCCTCCCAGGTCGTAAAAACGACCTAAATCCCGATCCGGAGAACGAGAACTGTCATAAGTATTTTATTATGTGATGTCTCTTCTTTCCACCCCCCCCCCCCGTGGCACAGCGGTATGTCTGCGGACTTACAGTGCTAGAAACCGGGTTTCGATACTCGTGGTGGGCAGAACACAGATAGCCCATTGTGTAGCTTTGTGCATAA
>NW_013925743.1:0-206 GCF_000517525.1 Limulus polyphemus | reverse complement strand
ACGAACACCTAGGCGTAGCTCTAGTTACCGATTTTATAACCACCATACTCATCTTTAGCCTTACTTGGTACAACTACTCCATCAACACCTAGGTGTAAATCTAGTTTCCGAATTTTTAACCACCATACTCATCTTTAGCCTTATTTGGAACAACTACTCAATGAACACCTAGGTGTAACTCTAGATACTGAATGTGTAACCCATAC
>NW_013925742.1:0-206 GCF_000517525.1 Limulus polyphemus | reverse complement strand
CAATAAGAAGACACAAGATTTAACAATACTGTGTACTGTCAATAAGAAGACACAAGATTTAACGATACTGTGTACTATCAATAACAAGCCATAAGATTTAACGATACTTTGTACTATCAATAACAGGCCACAAGATTTAACGAAACTGTGTACTGTCAATAAGAAGACAAAATATTTACCAATACTGTGTACTGTCAATATAAAAA
>NW_013925741.1:0-206 GCF_000517525.1 Limulus polyphemus | reverse complement strand
GTGTATCTTACACCCAAGCATATTAAGATATGCAAGTTATAGCGTGAAATATCTTACTGTGTATCTTACACCCAAGCATATTAAGATATGCAGGTTATAGCGTGAAATATCTTACTATGTATCTTACACCCAAGCATATTAAGATATGCAAGTTATAGCGTGAAATATCTTATTGTGTATCTTACACCCAAGCATATTAAGATATG
>NW_013925740.1:0-460 GCF_000517525.1 Limulus polyphemus | reverse complement strand
TAAAACAGTTTGTATGTTCCATCCTTAAAGAAGTTTATGTTATCTTCTAAAACCTTTAAGGATGGAACATACAAACTATTTTAGAAGATAACATAAGCTGCTTTATAATGTAACACACAAACTATAACATAAACTGCTTCAAAAACAGTTTGTATGTTACATTATTGTAACACACAAACTGTTTTGGAAGATAACATAAGCTGCTTTAAGGATGGAACATACAAACTGTTTTAGAAGATAACATAAGTTGCTTTTTCTAAAGAAGTGTATGTTATCTTATAAAACAGTTTGTATGTTCCATCCTTAAAGAAGTTTATGTTATCTTCTAAAACAGTTTGTATGTTCCATCCTTAAAGCAGCTTATGTTATCTTCCAAAACCGTTTGTGTGTTACATTCTAAAGAAGTGTATGTTATCTTATAAAACAGTTTGTATGTTCCATCCTTAAAGCATCTTATGTT
>NW_013925739.1:0-405 GCF_000517525.1 Limulus polyphemus | reverse complement strand
CAACAATACATGTGTGTACGTAAACACTGTTAGTATTGTTGCGTAAAGTGAAGTTTCGAGAAACTCTCCACACGCCTATAAATATAAAGAACGCGACGCGCCAAAAACAGTATCTATTATTGGGTTGCTGTAGTTGGTGTACTATAAACCTCGGAAGCTATAATTGTGATTAACGCTTATTAATCGGGAAACTTAAAATGTTACACCGGACATTAGTACTTCTACGAAAACATTACCTAATGTCACCGGTATGAAAAATCGGCGTGTGATCAGTGAATTTCACAGAGCTAGCTATCTCCCTATTAAGTTAATTGTACCTACATTAACTCGAAATTAACTCGCTTATCGTGAACCCTCGATAAAACTTCAGGGAAGTACCTGACTAGAAAGAATACTTTATATTGC
>NW_013925738.1:0-206 GCF_000517525.1 Limulus polyphemus | reverse complement strand
GAAACAGAACACTTTCGGGGACTCTACTGAAGTATTAGGTCGTCAAGTAATTAATGTCGCAGTTTGGAACACTTTCATTAACCACCCCCCAAAAACGTACATCACGTATAATAGTTAAACGAACCGCCTAAACGTCACGCTAATGTAGCTTATATAAAGTGTAAAGTTTATTATACTATAATCCCTTATACTGATGACACACGACG
>NW_013925737.1:0-205 GCF_000517525.1 Limulus polyphemus | reverse complement strand
CCTAACGACTGACATAGGTCTAACATTTAATATGTTAGAGTGAAACAGACATTATAAAAAAAAAGAAGAAGGATAATTTTATTCCGTCAAAGCATGGATCTAAAGTAATTGAATCAGCCTGGGTACACTTTGACAAAAGGACAGAGGATTTTCAGAAGAAGAAGATCAAACGAATTACAGTAACTTGCACCACAATTGTAACACT
>NW_013925736.1:0-206 GCF_000517525.1 Limulus polyphemus | reverse complement strand
AGCCAAATATTTTGTATGCCTGTATAGGAAATGACGTACATGCATTCCATTGATTTCCGGAAATAGTATCACCAACAATTTCAATTAATGTGTGTATGTAAAATCTAAGGCTTAAAGATTCTTTGCAAATCAACAACAACATCAAAAATGGTGCCGAAAAGTTTATTCAAATAGTACACTTAATCATTTATATGTTTATTGGATCG
>NW_013925735.1:0-204 GCF_000517525.1 Limulus polyphemus | reverse complement strand
TTTGCGAATAATGAACATTGTTATCCCCTTATTAAAAGCTATATTACGACCGACGTACACAATAAAGAACCTGTTATTCCCATTATTAAAAGCTATATTACGACCGAAGTACACAATAAAGAACATTGTTATCCCATTATTAAAAGCTATATTACGACCGAAGTACACAATAAAGAAGCTTGTTATCCCATTATTAAAAGCTAT
>NW_013925734.1:0-206 GCF_000517525.1 Limulus polyphemus | reverse complement strand
TTGTTAGGTTTTATATATACATTTGAATAACTATTATTTGTTGATCAGCAGTTCAAAATTAAGGATGGTGGCAGGTAGTCTTAGTAGCTTTGTCATAAACAAATAAATTTTCTAGTTTGCTTTTTGTTCATTCCCTAAAGGTTTTCAGACTTTGTAAGATAGTTGTAATTATCAAAAGTTTTACTCTATAAAATAAATTAATATTA
>NW_013925733.1:0-206 GCF_000517525.1 Limulus polyphemus | reverse complement strand
TACCTACCAGCCACTATCCATATATAATGAAAGACCGACCAGCCACTATCCATCTGTATTAAAAGACCTACCAGCCACTATCCATCTCTTTTAAAAGATGTACCAGCCACTATCCATCGGTATTAAAATACCTACCTGATGTACGGTACAGCAGTAATGAAAGACCTACCACACACTATCCATCTCTATTAAAAGACCTACCAGCC
>NW_013925732.1:0-206 GCF_000517525.1 Limulus polyphemus | reverse complement strand
ATTGTGGTAAACGAAATAATCATTTGATCTAACTATGCGTTTTTTCTTCCCTATTTATAAAAAATCCTTAAGTGATAGAAAAAAACGATTATTATTTTCGAAATCTGCGTAGTTGAATTATGGAAAATCCGTAAGTAAAATCAAAACAACTTTTATAAAGTTTAAATTCGCAGGCATGTGTTATTGGTAAAACATCTAACCTGTCG
>NW_013925731.1:0-203 GCF_000517525.1 Limulus polyphemus | reverse complement strand
CTTCTTATTGACAGTACACAGTATTGTTAAATCTTGTGGCCTGTTATTGACAGTACACTAGTATTGTTAAATCTTGTGTCTTCTTATTGACTAGTACACAGTATGTTAAATCTTGTGTCTTCTTATTGACAGTACACAGTATTGTTAAATCTTGTGGCCTGTTATTGATAGTACACAGTATCGTTAAATCTTATGGCTTGTTA
>NW_013925730.1:0-206 GCF_000517525.1 Limulus polyphemus | reverse complement strand
GCCGTTCTTCTGAAAGTCACAGCTAGTTGCTATTAAACATACAGCCGTTCTTCTTAAAGTCACAGCTAGTTGCTATTAAAAAATACAGCCGTTCTTCTTAAAGTCACAGCTAGTTACTATTAAAAAATACAACCGACTTTCTTAAAGTCACAGCTAGTTGCTATTAAACATATAACCGTTCTTCTTAAAGTCACAGCTACTTACTA
>NW_013925729.1:0-206 GCF_000517525.1 Limulus polyphemus | reverse complement strand
CTGCTTACTAATATGTAACTCTGGAATGGATAATTTTAATATGCTGCTCACGATTATGTAACTCCGGCATGGATAATTTTAATATGTTGCTTACTAATATGTAACCCCGGCATGGAGAGTTTTAATATTCTGCTTACTAATATGTAACTTCGTCGTGGATAATTTTAATATGTTGCTTACTAATATGTAACTCTCGCGTGGAAAGT
>NW_013925728.1:0-206 GCF_000517525.1 Limulus polyphemus | reverse complement strand
AGATAATCTATATATCTTTATATCTATCAAATAATCTATATATCTTTATATCTATCAAATAATCTATGCATCTTTATATCTATCCAATAATCTATATATCTTTATATCTATCCAATAATCTATATATCTTTATATCTATCAAATAATCTATATATCTTTATATATCTATCAAATAATCTATCTATCTGTCTATCAAGCTCAACATG
>NW_013925727.1:0-205 GCF_000517525.1 Limulus polyphemus | reverse complement strand
TCTGCTATTAGGTTTCTGTACTTCATGCCTTGTTTAACCTAATGTTAATCTGCTGTTAGGTTTCTGTACTTCATGCCTTGTTTAATCTAATGTTAATCTGCTATTAGGTTTCTGTACTTCATGCCTTGTTTAATCTAATGTTAATCTGCTATTAGGTTTCTGTACTTCATGCCTTGTTTAATCTAATGTACTAATCTGCTAGTTT
>NW_013925726.1:0-207 GCF_000517525.1 Limulus polyphemus | reverse complement strand
AAAAACCACGTCGTCTTTCTGTGTTACAGAGAAATATCAAACAATTATCATATGACTTTGGTAACGTTTTTTTTTTACTATAAATCGTGTCATCCTTAACAACGTTTAGCAGCCAATACAGGGTAGGCCACCACTCCAAAATAATGACTCATTATAAACAGATAAAGGTTCTAAAAGCATATGTAATTTATTAGATGAGGTCCGGCA
>NW_013925725.1:0-206 GCF_000517525.1 Limulus polyphemus | reverse complement strand
TGCATGGTAGAGGGGTGTGCTTGCTTCACTTGTATCTTAAGTTGTGGACTGTCCAAGGCATCTATGAACTGATCCCTCAGCAACAACTTGAGGAGATCGAGTGGTGCAGTTGGGTAGGCCTTGTGTGCCATGCTCTCCAAGTCCTGTGCCAGCTCCTGCAGGCTCTCCCCTTTAGCACGGACTCTCGTCCTGAACCTGGCCCTGTA
>NW_013925724.1:0-205 GCF_000517525.1 Limulus polyphemus | reverse complement strand
GTGTCTTCTTATTGACAGTACACAGTATCATTAAATCTTGTGTCTTCTTATTGACAGTACACAGTATCGTTAAATCTTGTGTTTTCTTATTGACAGTACACAGTATCGTTAAATCTTGTGTTTTCTTATTGACAGGACACATTACTGTTAAATCTTGTGTTTTATTACTGACAGTACACATTATCTTTGAATATTGTGTCTTCTT
>NW_013925723.1:0-208 GCF_000517525.1 Limulus polyphemus | reverse complement strand
CAGGACACATTATTGTTAAATCTTGTGTTTTTTTACTGACAGTGCACATTATCTTTGAATATTGTTTCTTATTATTGGCAGTACACAGTATCGTTAAATCTTGTGTCTTCTTATTGACAGTACACAGTATCGAAAAATATTGTGTCTTCTTGTTGACAGTACACAGTATCGTTAAATCTTGTGTCTTCTTATTGACAGTACATAGTAT
>NW_013925722.1:0-206 GCF_000517525.1 Limulus polyphemus | reverse complement strand
TTCTTATCTTTGAGGATTCTTCTACAGACGGTTGAATATTGTATATTCATTCTGAGAACTGTGGCTTCTTATCTTTGAGGATTCTTCTACAGAGGGTTGAATACTGTATATTCATTCTGAGAACTGTGTCTTCTGATCTTTGAGGATTCTTCAACAGAGGGTTGAATACTGTATATTTATTCTGAGAACTGTGTCTTCTGATCTTT
>NW_013925721.1:0-205 GCF_000517525.1 Limulus polyphemus | reverse complement strand
TACTGAAGTCAGCTTTGTACCAGGAGACACGGTATGGTTGTATAATCCCAGGAAGACCAAAGGGAAGTCTCCTAAGGTGTCTTCTCCATGGGAAGGCCCACATGACATAGTGGATCGTCTCTCAGACGAGACTTTCCGGATAAAATGTGGTCGGCGAGGTAAGCCAAAAGTGGTGCATGCCAACAGGCTTTGGCATTATCACAGT
>NW_013925720.1:0-206 GCF_000517525.1 Limulus polyphemus | reverse complement strand
TATTTTAGGTGTACCAACTGTTCTACTAGTGTATTAGAGTACGTATTTTAGATGTACCGAGTTTGCTACTACAGCGCTAAACTACGTATTTGAGATATGTCGAGTGTTCTATTAAGGTGCTAAAGAACATATCTGAGATGTACTGAGTGTTCTGTGAGTGTACTAGAGTACGTACTTGAGATTTATCAAGTATTCTACAAGATTTA
>NW_013925719.1:0-206 GCF_000517525.1 Limulus polyphemus | reverse complement strand
GCTACTTACCACCTATTTATGTTTTCTATTTTATATATATATAACAGCTACTTACCACCTATTTATGTTGTTTTCTATTTTATATATATAACAGCTACTTACCACCTATTTATGTTGTTTTCTATTTTATATATATAACACCTAATTACCACCTATTTATGTTGTTTTCTATTTTATATATATAACAGCTACTTACCACCTATTTA
>NW_013925718.1:0-203 GCF_000517525.1 Limulus polyphemus | reverse complement strand
TGTGTCATGCAGATAGCGTCAAACTTAGTGTCTCAGTCTTCACTTTTTTTCATGTGTCATGCAGATAGCGTCAAACTTGGTGTCTCAGTCTTCACTTTTTTCACGTGTCATGCAGATAGCGTCAAACTTAGTGTCTCAGTCTTCACTTTTTTTCACGTGTCATGCAGATAGCGTCAAACTTAGTGTCTCAGTCTTCACTTTTT
>NW_013925717.1:0-206 GCF_000517525.1 Limulus polyphemus | reverse complement strand
GCGACTTTATTGGTGATTTTTCTGGAAAGTAGTCTCTGCAGTCGGATTGGGATAATTATTTCGGTGCGACTTTATTGGTGATTTTTGTGGAAAGTAGTCTGTAGTCGAATTGGGATAATTATTTCGGTGCGACTTTATTGGTGATTTTTCTGGAAAGTAGTCTGCAGTCGAATTGGGATAAATATTTCGGTGAGACTTTATTGGTG
>NW_013925716.1:0-261 GCF_000517525.1 Limulus polyphemus | reverse complement strand
GTTAAATATTAAATCTTCTGTTCCTATCATGCTATTATATGGTTCCCAAACTTAATTGTTACATATTAAATCTTCTGTTCCTATCATGCTATTATATGGTTCCCAAACTTAATTGTTACATATTAAATCTTATGCTCCCATCATGCTATTATATGGTTCCCAAACTTAATTGTTACATATTAAATATTCTGTTCCTATTATGCTATTATATGGTTCCCAAACTTAATTGTTACATATTAAATATTCTGTTCCTATATGCTA
>NW_013925715.1:0-204 GCF_000517525.1 Limulus polyphemus | reverse complement strand
TTAAATCTCGTGTTTTCTTATTGATAGTACAAATTATTGTAAAATCTTGTGTCTTCTTTTTGAGAGTACACAGTATTGTTAAATCTTGTGTCTTCTTATTGACAGTACACAGTATTGTTAAATCTTGTGTCTTCTTATTGACAGTACACAGTATTGTTAAATCTTGTGTCTTTTTATTGACAGTACACAGTATTGTAAAATCTT
>NW_013925714.1:0-205 GCF_000517525.1 Limulus polyphemus | reverse complement strand
AACACAGAAACTACACAGAGGGTCTAGTAGAGTTCAATACAGAAACTACACAAAAGGTCTAGTAGAGTTCAAATGCAGAAACTATACAGAAGGTCTAGGAAAGTTGAAACACAGAAACTATATAGAAGGGTCTAGTAGAGTTCAAACACAGAAACTACACAGAGGGTCTAGTAGAGTTCAAACACAGAAACTATACAGAAGGTCT
>NW_013925713.1:0-204 GCF_000517525.1 Limulus polyphemus | reverse complement strand
CTTTAACTGTATGTCCTACATGACTGTAATCAGAAACGTATAAGTTGCTGTAACACCAACGTTAAACCATTCTTTAACTGTATGTTCCTACATGAATGTAATCAGGAATGTATAAGCTGCTATAACACCAACATTAAACCATTCTTGAACTGTATGTGCAAACGTCAATGTAATCCGGAACTTATAAGTTGCTATAACACCAAC
>NW_013925712.1:0-206 GCF_000517525.1 Limulus polyphemus | reverse complement strand
TTTTAAAAGAATAGATCAATAGAACACTAAGATTAGAAGAAAAACTGGAAACTAGAATTGACTAAATTTGGTCTATATTTGTCGTGTTTATATCTGAGAGATTTTTTCATTTGTGTCAATTTTTGAATCATTAGTTTGTTTTGCTGTCACCATTTTCAGTTTAATGCATATTTTTTGTGACTTAGATCTCAATGTTACACAAGAAC
>NW_013925711.1:0-205 GCF_000517525.1 Limulus polyphemus | reverse complement strand
GTCCAGAACAAGTTAATGAATATTTCATGGAGCCGTACAAACAGTATAACACTTGTCCAGAACAAGTTAATGAACATTTTCATGGAACTCTACAAACAGTATAACACTTGTCCAGAACAAGTTAATGAACATTTTATGGAACTCTACAAACAGTATAACACTTGTCCAGAACAAGTTAATGAACATTTTATGGAACTCTACAAAC
>NW_013925710.1:0-206 GCF_000517525.1 Limulus polyphemus | reverse complement strand
GGCTACGATAATGGAGTAAGACTAAACTTGATGTTAAACATGTTTAGTTATTGTTAGCTACGATAATGGAGTAAGTTTAAATTTGATGTTAGACATGTTTAGTTATTGTTGACTACGATAATGGAGTAAGTCTAAACTTGATGTTAGACATGTTTAGTTATCGTTGGCTACGATAATGGAGTAAGACTAAACTTGATGTTAAACAT
>NW_013925709.1:0-205 GCF_000517525.1 Limulus polyphemus | reverse complement strand
TTCTATAAACAAAGGGCGTCGCTTCCTAAAATATAACACCACAAGCTTCTATAAACAAAAGGTGTCGCTTTCGAAAATATAACACCACAAGCTTCTATAAACAAAGGGCGTCACTTCCGAAAATATAACACCACAAGCTTCTATAAACAAAAGGCGTCACTTCCGAAAATATAACACCACAAGCGTCTATAAACAAAGGGCGTCA
>NW_013925708.1:0-205 GCF_000517525.1 Limulus polyphemus | reverse complement strand
AAGGCAGTTAGCCAACAGTACCCATTTGAGCTAGTTTTTTGACAGAATAGTTTGATTTGACCTGCACTCTTATAGCGTATCCACGATCTCAAAGTGTTGGGCGAAATTTTTCTGCAACGAGACACAAACCATAAATCTTTGTATACAAAGTCAATCTGCAAAAACAAATCTTTGGTCACCACATCAAGATTGTTCTTTAGAACAC
>NW_013925707.1:0-207 GCF_000517525.1 Limulus polyphemus | reverse complement strand
GATTTAAAGATACTGTGTACCTGTCAATAAGAAGACACAAGATTTAACGATAGTGTGTACCTGTCAATAAGAAGACACAGATTTAACAATACTGTGTACTGTCGATAAGAAGACACAAGATTTAACGATACTGTGTACTGTCAATAAGAAGACACAAGATTTAACGATACTGTGTACTGTCAATAAGAAGACACAAGATTTAACGAT
>NW_013925706.1:0-205 GCF_000517525.1 Limulus polyphemus | reverse complement strand
GAGCACTTGGAGAGAGGCTTATTAAAGGGTTCTCTCTCTCTCTCTTCAGTTCTTCACAGTACATCAAGCATTCGGAGAGAGACTTATTAAAGAGTTCTCTCTTCAGTTCTACATAGCACATCAAGCACTTGGAGAGAGACTTATTAAAGGGTTCTATCTTCAGTTCTACATAGCACATCAAGCACTTGGGGAGAGACTTATCAAA
>NW_013925705.1:0-206 GCF_000517525.1 Limulus polyphemus | reverse complement strand
ATTCTATTGATAAGTATTATAATGTCCTCGGTTTTGATGAAATATATCTGGTACTGGTAGCTTTATCAGTTTATGTAATACTATTTAGATCTACTACTATGTTTTTGTGCTAGATATTATACTTGTATTGTAATACTGATCCCAGTATTTACTATTATTATCACTAACAGACTTTACAACGAGTCTACTGCTAGTAATGACCTACC
>NW_013925704.1:0-203 GCF_000517525.1 Limulus polyphemus | reverse complement strand
GTGTTTTACATAATGTACTTGATATTCCAACCTCAGAGTTAAGGGCTGAAACAACTGTTCTGAAGCCCTCAGATGGCTCAGTGGTAAGCTTATAACGCTAAAAACCATGTTTCGATGTTGGGGGCACAGCACAAATAGCCTATTGTGTAGTTTTGCGCTTAATAACAAAACAAATTGATTTGTATTTCCATTGGCCAGTTAAG
>NW_013925703.1:0-206 GCF_000517525.1 Limulus polyphemus | reverse complement strand
GAGTAACGAGATTACAATACGATCAATACCAAGATTCTTACTGGAGTAACCAGATTACAATACGATCAATACCAAGATTCTTACTGGAGTAATTAGATTACAATACGATCAATACCAAGATTCTTTCTAGAGTAACGAGATTACAATACGATCAATACCAAGATTCTTACTGGAGTAACCAAATTACAATACGATCAATACCAAGA
>NW_013925702.1:0-204 GCF_000517525.1 Limulus polyphemus | reverse complement strand
AGCAGAGCATGAAACCATTGGATACACTCCAGCAAAGTTGATGTTTGTTCGGGAACTTCGGTTGCCAGTGGATCTGTTAACAGGACGCCCACCTTATGAAGAGTTGCCTGAGAATGTGTCATTACTAGAACTCATAAAAGCTTTCTTATGTGTGTCCATGTAAATATAACAATTACTTCAACTCATATAACATTCTAATGTATG
>NW_013925701.1:0-206 GCF_000517525.1 Limulus polyphemus | reverse complement strand
AAGATTTAACAAAACTGTGTACTGTCAATAAGAAGACATAAGATTTAACGATACTGTGTACTGTCAATAAGAAGACACAAGATTTAACGATACTGTGTACTGTCAATAAGAAGACACAAGAAATAACGATACTGTGTACTGTCAATAAGAAGACACAAGATTTAACGATACTATGTACTGTCAATAAGAAGAGACAATATTCGACG
>NW_013925700.1:0-204 GCF_000517525.1 Limulus polyphemus | reverse complement strand
TTTCTCATTTTCTTTTACAATGTCATGAATGGTTGTCATGCATGAAGTTGTTTAATTACCATTGTATACCTACAACTCTGAAACAAACAAACGTAATGTAATTTTTGTTCACAAAGAATAAAAAAAAAATTGTTTATTATTGTTCATTTTCTATTTAACAGAATTTGCACAAAACAACAGGAATAAAATGTGCATGAAACAGTG
>NW_013925699.1:0-206 GCF_000517525.1 Limulus polyphemus | reverse complement strand
CTTAGAATTTTTCATGTAAATTCGCAAGCATGCTAACGAACCTTACTGAAAAAATTTCGAGAAGATCCGTCCAAATGGAACGACGTACTGGTACAAAACGCAAAACCTTCCATTATTCCTTTAAACAAACAGTAGGAATGTAAAACTCTGCATATTACTACGCAACGTTAAAGTGTACATATATACCAAATTTGGTGAAGAATCAT
>NW_013925698.1:0-207 GCF_000517525.1 Limulus polyphemus | reverse complement strand
ATAGAAACTCAATAAGTAAAAATGAATATTTTCTCGTTGCCATAGAAACTCAAACAGTAAATATTAAGACTTTTCTCGTTGCCATAGAAACTCAATCAGTAAAAATGAAGACTTTCTTGTTGCTATATAAACTCAAGCATTAAAAATTAAAGACTTTCTCTAGAAACTCAAGCAGTAAAAATTAAGACTTTCTCGTTACTATAGAAA
>NW_013925697.1:0-206 GCF_000517525.1 Limulus polyphemus | reverse complement strand
TAATAAACTGTTAAATGAAACACTAATTTACAATATTTAATAAACTGTTAAATCAAACAATAATTTACAATATTTAATAAACTCTTACATGAAACAACAATTTACAATATTTAATAAACTGTTAAATGAAACAACAATTTACAATATTTAATAAACTCTTACATATAACAACAATTTACAATATTTAATAAACTCTTACATGAAAC
>NW_013925696.1:0-206 GCF_000517525.1 Limulus polyphemus | reverse complement strand
GTCCAGCGACTAGCGTTAATAATGTTTCGCAACTAGCAAGAAATAGCTGTTTAACAATAAGTAAGAAATATCGTCCAGCGACTAGCGTTAAATAATGTTTCGCAACTAGCAAGAAATGCTGTTTAACAATAAGTAAGAAATATCGTCCAGCGACTAGCGTTAAATAATGTTTCGCAACTAGCAAGAAATACTGTTTAACAATAGGC
>NW_013925695.1:0-206 GCF_000517525.1 Limulus polyphemus | reverse complement strand
CCTGTATGGCGAAGTGTACTCTGTTAAAAGAGGTGTAACAAGCTTTCAGATATTCATAGTTGTTTTTTTTTTTTTACTACTTTAACATCAAGAGTAACTGTGGAGTTTCTTTACACAGCGCTACTCTGGTGGTCATATATACGTGTTAAGAAATGAGTTGGTAGTTTCCGGGGGGTGGGATGGTGGACCTCTACATCTAAAACTCA
>NW_013925694.1:0-206 GCF_000517525.1 Limulus polyphemus | reverse complement strand
ATTAACTTCCAACAACATATAACAGAAAGGCAAGTGAGACACTTTTTTGTCATACATTTGCATCCCATAAATATTACAATATTAACTTCCAACAACATATAACAGAAAGGCAAGTGAGACACTTTTTTGAATCCATTTGCATCCCATAAATATGACAATATTAACTACCAACAACAAATAACAGAAAGGCAAGTGAGACACCTTTT
>NW_013925692.1:0-206 GCF_000517525.1 Limulus polyphemus | reverse complement strand
ATTATGAAATCTGTATGTGTGAACTGCGTAATGATCTTATAGTATTGATAACATTGATAAATTGAAATCAGCGTATATTTACGTGAGCCACTTTGCTCTCTTTGTCTGAGTGTAGATCAAAACACCGTGTAAAGCGTAAACCATAGTTATACTCTCAGACCCCTATGTACCCCTGAAAAGTGCAAATGTACCCTTGGGGGTACATG
>NW_013925691.1:0-588 GCF_000517525.1 Limulus polyphemus | reverse complement strand
AGATTTTATAACCACCATTCCCATCTTTAGCTTTATTTGGTTCAACTACTCCATGAACAATTAGGTGTCACTCTAGTTACCGAATTTATAACCACCAAATTCATCTTTAGCCTTCCTAAGTGTTCATAGAGTTGTTGTACCTAGTAGGTGTTCATGGAGTAGTTGTACCAAATAACGCTAAATATGAGTATGGTGGTTATAAATTCGGTAACTAGAGTTACATGGTTACAAATTCGGTAACTAATGTTACACTTTAGGTGTTCATGGAGTAGTTGTACCAAGTAAGGCTAAGATGAATAACATGGTTATAAATTCAAAAACTAGAGTTACACCTAGGTATTCGTGGAGTTGTTGTACCAAATAACGCAAAAGTTGAGTATGGGTTGTCACTCTAGTTACTGAATTTATAACCAACCTACTCGTCTTTAGCCTTAGTTTGTACAACAACTCCACGAACACCTACGCGTAACTCTAGTTACCGAATTTATAACCACCATCTTCATCTTTAGAGTTACTTGGTACAACTACTCCCTGAACACCTAGGTGTAACTCTAGTTAAAGAATTTTTAACCACCGTAATCATCTTTA
>NW_013925690.1:0-205 GCF_000517525.1 Limulus polyphemus | reverse complement strand
GTAATATGGCCTATATTATTATTATTATTATATTCACCTATTACCGCATTTGGCGCTGAAGACCCTTCTGTTTGTTGATCAACAGCGTTTGATCACTAATTAATTCACGTATTACTGTATTTGGCGCTGAAGACCCTTCTGTTTGTTGATCAACAGCGTTTGATCACTAATTAATTCACGTATTACTGTATTTGGCGTTGAAGAC
>NW_013925689.1:0-204 GCF_000517525.1 Limulus polyphemus | reverse complement strand
AATATACATCCTTAATCGTTGTTGTTTTAAACAACTAATAGTATATTTTATACATTAATATACATCCTTAATCGTTGTTGTTTTAAACAATTAATAGTATATTTTATACATTAATATACATCCTTATTCGTTGTTGTTTTAAACAACTAAACGTATATTTTATACATTAATATACATCCTTAATCGTTGTTGTTTTAAACAACT
>NW_013925688.1:0-206 GCF_000517525.1 Limulus polyphemus | reverse complement strand
GTGGACACAGGATTTATTACTGGGAAGTGTTTTTTTTGTTATCACCTGATGTGTGTACTACACTTTACTTAAACTATTTTGCATTTATGTTTAAAAAAGCTTTGTTTTGGTGAAATGGAATTTTCCACAACTGAGGGAGTTGGTCACCTAAGAGAAAAGGGTTGTCCAAGAGAGTTGTCACACTTTTTTCAACTAGCTAGATGTTC
>NW_013925687.1:0-206 GCF_000517525.1 Limulus polyphemus | reverse complement strand
GACAGTAATTCAACGAACAGATTTAACCAATGAACTGATAGTAATTCAACTAACGTATTTAAACAATAAACTGATTGTAATTCAAGTAACGGATTTAAACAATAAACTTACAGTAATTCAACTAACGGATTTAACAATAAACTGAGAGTAATTCAAGTAACGGATTTAACAATAAACTGTCAGTAATTCAACCAACGTATTAAAAG
>NW_013925686.1:0-206 GCF_000517525.1 Limulus polyphemus | reverse complement strand
CATTGAAACTTGTGGAAAATGTTACTTCATTCCCTCATTAACGTCTTTGTCACATTATCCATTGTATCTGATAAATAAAGTAGCCGTTCCATTAACTCTTCTCATTCTTGATCCCAAACATTCAACTACTCTGAACACAGAACCGGAAAAAACATTGAAAATTGTGGAAAATGTTTCCCCATTCCCTCATTAACGTCTTTGTCACA
>NW_013925685.1:0-393 GCF_000517525.1 Limulus polyphemus | reverse complement strand
AGATCACTAGCACAGTCTACCATTAACCTAGTGCAGGCTTACTGTCTGGCCAGCTTAAGCCAGATAACTAGCACAGTCTACCATCAACCTAGTGCAGGCTTACTGTCTGGCCAGCTTAACCCAGATCACTAGTACAGTCTACCATTAACCTAGTGCAGGATTATTGTCTGGCCAGCTTAAGCCAGATCACTAGCACAGTCTACCATTAACCTAGTGCAGGATTACTGTCTGGCCAGCTTAAGCCAGATAACTAGCACAGTCTACCATTAACCCAGTACAGGCTTACTGTCTGGCCAGCTTAGCCCAGATCACTAGTACAGTCTACCATTAACCTAGTGCAGGATTATTGTCTGGCCAGCTTAAGCCAGATAACTAGCACAGTCTACCATCAAC
>NW_013925684.1:0-207 GCF_000517525.1 Limulus polyphemus | reverse complement strand
TATAAAATGTTCATTGATAACATGATTTGGTTGATATAAAATGTTCATTGATAACATGATTTTGTTGATATAAAATGTTCATTGATAGCATGATTTTGTTGATATAAAATGTTCATTGATAACATGATTTTGTTGACATAAAATGTTCATTGATAACATGATTTTGTTGACATAAAATGTTCATTGATAACATGATTTTGTTGACAT
>NW_013925683.1:0-206 GCF_000517525.1 Limulus polyphemus | reverse complement strand
AAATCATGACTTCTTTTCTTCAAGCCTAATTAAACCAGATTGTAATGTTGGGAATCGACTTAATTTTGGTCTATATAAATCACCACGTAACTTTGGTCATTCCAAATCATGACTTCTTTTCTTCAAGCCTAATTAAACCAGATTGTAATGTTGGGAATCGACTTAATTTTGGTCTATATAAATCACCACGTAACTTTGGTCATTCC
>NW_013925682.1:0-202 GCF_000517525.1 Limulus polyphemus | reverse complement strand
ATGAAATTTTGAGCTCACTAACGACTCACCTTACCAGCATGAATATTTGTATGGAAAGAATGTAATGACATCTGTTACGTATTGAGAATTTGAAACAATCCAAGGCCACGTTAAATAATTTAACTTTTAATAGTTGAGACGTACCTTGGATTTAGGTTTAGAAATTTGCTGGTATTTTATTTAATTTACACTATTTGCCAAC
>NW_013925681.1:0-204 GCF_000517525.1 Limulus polyphemus | reverse complement strand
TAAATGTTGTCTAAGATTGGTCTGTTCGAACATGGTACTCAAATCTGCTATACAGTGGAAAGCCGACGTAAAGTTTGTAATAAATATTGTCTAAGATTGGGCTGTTCGAACATGGTACTCAAATCTGCTATACAGTGGAAAGCCGACGTAAAGTTTGTAATAAATGTTGTCTAAGATTGGTCTGTTTCAACATGGTACTCAAAT
>NW_013925679.1:0-321 GCF_000517525.1 Limulus polyphemus | reverse complement strand
AATACAATCTGTTGGAAAGAGATTGTTTAATTAATAATACAGTCTGTTGGAAAGAGATTGTTTTATTAATAATACAATCTGTTGGAAAGAGATTGTTTTATTAATAATACAGTCTGTTGGAAAGAGATTGTATTATTAATAATACAGTCTGTTGGAAAGAGATTGTTTTATTAATAATACAGTCTGTTGGAAAGAGATTGTTTTATAATAATACAGTCTGTTGGAAAGAGATTGTTTTATTAATAATACAGTCTGTTGGAAAGAGATTGTTTTATCAATAATACAGTCTGTTGGAAAGAGATTGTTTTATTAATAATACAG
>NW_013925678.1:0-205 GCF_000517525.1 Limulus polyphemus | reverse complement strand
TAAATCTTGTGTCTTCTTATTGACAGTACACAGTATCGTTAAATCTTGTGTCTTCTTATTGACAGGACACATTATTGTTAAATCTTGAGTTTTCTTACTGACAGTACGCAGTATCGTTAAATCTTGTGTCTTCTTATTGACAGGACACATTATTGTTAAATCTTGTGTTTTCTTACTGACGGTACATATTATCGTTGAATTTTGT
>NW_013925677.1:0-589 GCF_000517525.1 Limulus polyphemus | reverse complement strand
CGAACGTTCATACAAAATTTGGAATTTTGTACCAGTACGTCGTTCCGTTTGGACGGATCATGTTCCATAACTCCTTTAAAACAAACAGTAGGAAGGTAAAACTCTGCATTCTACTACGCAACGATAAAGTGTAAATACACTAACCTAAAGTTTGGTAGAAAGAATCATACAATTTAGGACCCTCTGGTAACCGGTATGTAGGTACACTTTAACGTTGCGTAATGAACGTTCGTTGCATACTTGCGTATTTACATGCAAAATTCTAGCCTTCTATTATCATTTTTGCAACTTTTGTGGTCGTTTTATGTTACTCTTTTATTGGCTTTTCTGAAAGCGTATGTGTACTGCAGGGAAGCTTTTGGTTACTGATTGTTTTTCGATTTCTTGTTACCAGAGTGTCCTAAATTGATGATTCTTCACCAAATTTACAAATTTGGAGATGATCCGTCCAAATGGAACGACGTACTGGTACAAAACGCAAAACCTTCCATAACTCCTTTAAAACAAACAGTAGGAAGGTAAAACTCTGCCTATTATTACGCAACGTTAAAGTGTACCTACATACCAAATTTGATGAAGAATCATCAAT
>NW_013925676.1:0-608 GCF_000517525.1 Limulus polyphemus | reverse complement strand
TATTTACATGCAAAATTCTAGCCTTCTATTATCATTTTTGCGACTTTTGTGGTCGTTTTATGTTGATCTTTTATTGGCCTTTCTGAAAGCGTATGTGTACTGCAGTGAAGCTTTTGGTTACTGATTGTTTTTAGATTTCTTTTTGCCAGAGGGTCCTAAATTGATGATTCTTCACCAAATTTGGTATGTAGGTACACTTTAACGTTGCGTAAAATTTGGAGATGATCCGTCCAAATGGAACGAAGTACTGGTACAAAACGCAAAACGTTCCATAACTCCTTTAATACAAACAGTAGGAAGGAAAAACTCTGCATATTACTACGCAACGTTAAAGTGTACCTACATACCAAATTTGGTGAAGAATCATCAATTTAGGACCCTCTGGTAACAAGAAATCGAAAAAAACGGAGTTATGGAACGTTTTGCGTTTTGTACCAGTACTTCGTTCCATTTGGACGGATCATCTCCAAATTTTGTATGAACGTTCGTTCCATGCTAGCGTATTTACATGCAAAATTCTAGCCTCCTATTATCATTTTTGCGAGTTTTGTGGTCGTTTTATGTTACTCTTTTATTGGCTTTTTTGAAAGCGTATGTGTACTGCAGTG
>NW_013925675.1:0-205 GCF_000517525.1 Limulus polyphemus | reverse complement strand
AACGATACTGTGTACTGTCAATAAGAAGACACAAGATTTAATGATACTGTGTACTGTCAATAAGAAGACTAACAAGATTTAACGATACTGTGTACTGTCAATAAGAAGACACAAGATTTAACGATACTGTGTACTATCAATAAGAAGACACAAGATTTAAAGATACTGTGTACTGTCAATAAGAAGACACAAGATTTAACGATTC
>NW_013925674.1:0-205 GCF_000517525.1 Limulus polyphemus | reverse complement strand
ATCGTTAAATCTTGTGTCTTCTTATTGACAGGACACATTATTGTTAAAATCTTGTAGTTTTCTTACTGACAGTACACATTAATCGGTGAATATTGTGTACTTATTATTGACAGTACACAGTATCGTTAAATCTTGTGTCTTCTTATTGACAGGACACATTATTGTTAAATCTTGTGTTTTCTTAACTGACAGTACACATTAATCG
>NW_013925673.1:0-207 GCF_000517525.1 Limulus polyphemus | reverse complement strand
TAACCTAACCTAACCTAACCTAACCTAACCTAACCTAACCTAACCTAACCTAACCTAACCTAACTAACCTAACCTAACTAACCTAACCTAACCTAACCTAACCTAACCTAACCTAAACCTAACCTTAACCTAACCTAACCCGACCCGACCCGACCCGACCCAACCCAACCTGACCTGACCTGACCTGACCTAACCCTGACCTAACCT
>NW_013925672.1:0-205 GCF_000517525.1 Limulus polyphemus | reverse complement strand
GTGTACTGTCAATAAGAAGACACAAGATTTTAACGATACTGTGTACTGTCAATAAGAAGACAAAAGATTTAACGATACTGTGTACTGTCAATAAGAAGACACAAGATTTAACGATACTGTGTACTGTCATCAAGAAGACACAAGATTTATCGATACTGTGTACTGTCATCAAGAAGACACAAGATTTATCGATACTGTGTACTGT
>NW_013925671.1:0-206 GCF_000517525.1 Limulus polyphemus | reverse complement strand
GTTTTTTATTGATAGTACACAGTATTGTTAAATCGTGTGTCTTCTTATTGACAGTACACAGTTTTGTTAAATCGTGTGTCTTCTTATTGACAGTACACAGTATTGTTAAATCTTGTGTCTTCTTATTGACAGAACACATTATTGTCAAATCTTGTGTCTTCTTATTGATAGTACACAGTATCGTTAAATCTTGTGTCTTCTTATTG
>NW_013925670.1:0-206 GCF_000517525.1 Limulus polyphemus | reverse complement strand
AGTATCGTAATATCTTGTGTCTTCTTATTGACAGTACACAGTATCGTAAAATCTTGTGTTTTCTTACTGACAGTACACATTATCGTTGAATATTGTGTCTTCTTATTGAAAGTACTCAGTATCGTTAAATCTTGTGTTTTCTTACTGACAGTACACATTATCGTTAAATCTTGTATCTTCTTATTGAATGTACACAGTATCGTAAA
>NW_013925669.1:0-225 GCF_000517525.1 Limulus polyphemus | reverse complement strand
TCTCTTCATTATTACACACCCGTACTTGCTAATGAACAACATACTTCTACTGTGGATCATATACACCAAAGTATAGTTGATATCTTCATTATTACACATAGTACTTGCTACTGAAAAACATACTTCTTCTGTGGTTCATATACACCAGAGTATAGTTTATATCTTCATAACTACACACAGTACTTGCTACTGAATAACATACCTCTACTGTGGTTCATATACATC
>NW_013925668.1:0-206 GCF_000517525.1 Limulus polyphemus | reverse complement strand
GTATGTAGAGTATTTACTGCACCAGGGATATATTACACTATGTAGAGTATTTACTGCATTAAAGATAAGTACAATATGTAGAATATTTAATACACCTTGGATAGGGTACACTATGTCGAGTAGTTAGTACACCAGGGATAGGGTACATTATGTAGAGTATTTACTACACCAGGGATAGTGTACACTATGTAGAGTATTTACTACAC
>NW_013925667.1:0-206 GCF_000517525.1 Limulus polyphemus | reverse complement strand
TTTTTCTTCTACTAGATTTTGTCTACGTTCATAAATGTATTTTTAAACCTTCATAGACTAGATGTTTTCTATATTGATAAAGGTCATTTGAGCCTTTCTTATACTATATTTAATAACTTTTATAATGGTCTTTTTATTCCTTTTTGAACTAGATTTTGTCGATATTGATAACGATATTTTTAGTCCTGACTCCGCAAGATTTTGTA
>NW_013925666.1:0-203 GCF_000517525.1 Limulus polyphemus | reverse complement strand
GAATGTAATTGACACTAAATTCTCTTCTTTTGTTATAAGTTTAGTAATTTTTTATTTTTACATTATTTTTTTATGGAATTTTACTGGTAATTTTGCACCATATACAAGTTTAATTACTTTATTAGTGGTAATTATCTCTATACCAAAGGCTCTCTCGTGAGCGAGTAACCAATGAAATTCTCGGCACTACCTGGCCATTAATC
>NW_013925665.1:0-204 GCF_000517525.1 Limulus polyphemus | reverse complement strand
AAAGTACTAGTGTCTATATATATATATATAGTACGATAGAAAGAACCTGTAAGACAAATTAACAATATCATCCAAACAGAAGTAAGAAATGTTCATAGAATAACAACTACCTTATTACCGACATAAAGCAGTGTCTATATATATAGTACGATAGAAAGAACCTGTAAGACAAATTAACAATCTCATCCAAACAGAAGTAAGAAA
>NW_013925664.1:0-206 GCF_000517525.1 Limulus polyphemus | reverse complement strand
ACCAAAAGCTTCCCTGCAGTACACATACACTTTCAGAAAAGCGAATAAAAGAGTAACATAAAACGACCACAAAAGACGCAAAAATGATAATAGAAGGCTAGGATTTTCCATGTAAATAAGCAAGTATGCAACGAACGTTCTTGAAAAAATTTCGAGAAGATCCGTCCAAATGGAACGAAGTACTGGTACAAAACGCAAAACCTTCC
>NW_013925663.1:0-206 GCF_000517525.1 Limulus polyphemus | reverse complement strand
ATGTACATTCCCAGTATGATTCTAAAGTACATAGAACACCAAGATATGCTACAACCAGAAACTGATGTACGTGTCCTAGTATGATTCTAAAGTACATAGAACATCAATATATGTTAGAACCAGAGACTGATGTACATGTCCCAGTATGATTCTAAAGTACATAGAACACCAAGATATGCTACAACCAGAGATTTATGCACGTGTCC
>NW_013925662.1:0-206 GCF_000517525.1 Limulus polyphemus | reverse complement strand
GACGTTGTGCTGCGTCAATCCCATGATACTGTTAACAGGAGGACATTTCGGAGTTAAGAAAACATTGAGTACACCTACGACACAGATTTTACTGGATAGGTATGAGACAAGATGTTGAAGAATGGTGCAGAACATGCAGTACATGTTGTGCTAAAAGGGGACCCAAGCATAAGGAACGTGCTCCAATGAAGTTATATCAAGTTGGT
>NW_013925661.1:0-207 GCF_000517525.1 Limulus polyphemus | reverse complement strand
GCAGTTATACATCTCCAAAAGGAAAAGACGTCTAACCTAAGTTAATTTTAGAAATTCAAACTGTTTGTATTTTACGTAGAACAATATTTCTCAATGCTGATGTACGGTACAGCAGCACAGTATCGTTAAATCTTGTGTCTTCTTATTGAAAGTACACAATATCGTTAAATCTTGTATCTTTTTTTGATAGTACACAGTATCGTTAAA
>NW_013925660.1:0-206 GCF_000517525.1 Limulus polyphemus | reverse complement strand
AAATCTTGTGTCCTTTTTATTGACAGTACACAGTATTGTTAAAATCTTGTGTCTTCTTATTGACAGTACACAGTATTGTTAAACTATTGTGTCTTCTTATTGACAGTACACAGTTTCGTTAAAATCTTGTGGCCTGTTATTGATAGTACACAGTATCGTTAAAATCTTGTGTCTTCTTATTGACAGTACACAGTATTGTTAAAATC
>NW_013925659.1:0-206 GCF_000517525.1 Limulus polyphemus | reverse complement strand
TCTTTGTGACCTTATGATGTATTGTACAATAACATGCTGTTGTAATATAACTGTATTTTGTATAACAAGTGAAACCATGGAATGTTTATGACCTTATGGTGTATTGAAATTTGGCATGCTGGTGTAATTATAACTGTATTTTATATAAAAAGTGAATACACGGAGTCTTTGTGACCTTATGATGTATTGTACAATGACATGCTGTT
>NW_013925658.1:0-206 GCF_000517525.1 Limulus polyphemus | reverse complement strand
TATTGTTTAACATGTGCGATTAAATTTATCTTTTGCTGAAAGTAAGAAAATAGATAGGTTTTAAAATATGAGGATATTCCAAACTAAGATATTCTAAAAGGCAATAAATTGAACTTGAAACTAACAATTCAAATTTCCATAATATACTAATAGTAATACAAATAAATAGGATTTCACGTTTTCCTCAAGTTATTTTCAGGTATTCG
>NW_013925657.1:0-206 GCF_000517525.1 Limulus polyphemus | reverse complement strand
GGGAACAAGTTAAACGCGGTAGCAGACGAAAGAACGTTACCGACTATCGGAGAATTTCCTATCATTAAGAAGACACAAGATTAACAATGTGTACTGTCAATAAGAAGACACAAGATTTAACAATTCTGTGTACTGTCAATAAGAAGACACAAGATTTATCAATACTGTTTAGTGTCAATAAGAAGACATAAGATTTAACAATACTG
>NW_013925656.1:0-206 GCF_000517525.1 Limulus polyphemus | reverse complement strand
ATCAAACCATTAGCTAACACCAAACATTATTCATCTAACCATTAGCCAACACCAAACATCATTTATCTAACCATTAGCCAATACCAAACATTGTTCATCTAACCATTAGCCAATACCAAACATTGTTCATCTAACCATTAGCCAGTAACAAACATTGTTATCAAATCATTAGCCAATACCAAACATTGTTCATCTAAACATTAGCC
>NW_013925655.1:0-206 GCF_000517525.1 Limulus polyphemus | reverse complement strand
ATTTTTGATTTTCGCGAAAAGCTGTTCAAGAGTTATCTGCGCTATACGTCCCTAATTTTGAAGTGATAGACTATAGAGGTAAGGCAGCTATTCAACACCACCAACTGGGTCTGCTGTACCGTACATCAGGGCTAAGTGTGCTCTGTCCAATTTTAGCATTATAAGTTGTTTTTCTTTTACCTCAAGTATGTTCAGCTTTGGTGATT
>NW_013925654.1:0-206 GCF_000517525.1 Limulus polyphemus | reverse complement strand
ACAAGGCATTGACCAAATCCCGGACCGTGAATCACGAGTAAAATGAAAATAAGCTAATCCCAGGTATCCCTCTCCTCACAAGGCATTGACCAAATCCCGTACCGTGAATCACGAGTAAAATGAAAATAAGCTAATCCCAGGTATCCCTCTCCTCACAAGGCATTGACCAAATCTCGGACCGTGAATCACGAGTAAAATGCAAATAA
>NW_013925653.1:0-206 GCF_000517525.1 Limulus polyphemus | reverse complement strand
AGACAGAGGCATAAAATCAAACTACTGATCAAGAAGTAGAAACTAGTTGGTAAGAGACAGAGGTAGATAATCAAACTGCTGATCAAGAAGTAGAAACTAGTTGGTAAGAGACAGAGGCAGATAATCAAACTACTGATCAAGAAGTAGAAACTAGTTGGTAAGAGACAGAGGCAGATAATCAAACTACTGATCAAGAAGTAGAAACT
>NW_013925652.1:0-207 GCF_000517525.1 Limulus polyphemus | reverse complement strand
ACAACAATGGCAGCTCGAACAGCAATATAAACAAGAGAGATTACAACAGTTGTTGGAGGAAAAAGAAAAGAAACAAGAAGAGAGATTACAGCAGTTGTTTGAGGAAAAAGAAAAGAAACAAGAAGAGAAATTACAGCAGTGGTTGGAGGAAAAAGAAAATAAACAGGAAGAAAGTCTCCAACAGTTGCAGGAAAGTCAGCAGCAACT
>NW_013925651.1:0-206 GCF_000517525.1 Limulus polyphemus | reverse complement strand
TGTTAAATGATGTGTTGTTTATAATAGTACCGTCTCACACTTTTAGCATACATACTACAATAATGTTAATGATGTGTTGTTTATAATAGTACCGTCTCACACTTTTAGCATACATACTACAATAATGTTAATGATGTGTTTTTTACAATAGTACCTTCTTACACTTTTAGCATACATAGTACAATAATGTTAATGACGTGTTGTTT
>NW_013925650.1:0-206 GCF_000517525.1 Limulus polyphemus | reverse complement strand
TACACACACACACAGCAGGTGGTGAAATGGTTGTTGACTGTGTATGATATATCAGGACAGTGTAATGATACACACACACACAGCAGGTGATGAAATGGTTGTTGACTGTGTATGATATATCAGGACTGTGTAATGATACACACACAGCATGTGGTGAAATGGTTGTTGACTGTGTATGATATATCAGGACAGTGTAATGATACACA
>NW_013925649.1:0-206 GCF_000517525.1 Limulus polyphemus | reverse complement strand
TAAAACGACCCCAAAAGTCGAAAAAATGATAATAGAAGGCAAGAATTTTATATGTAAATACGCAAGTATGCAACGAACTTCTTGAAAAAATTTCGAGAAGATCCGTCTAAATGTAACGAAGTACTGGTACAAAACGCAAAACGTTCCATAACTTTTTTAAAACAAACAGTAGGAAGGTAAAACTCTGCATATTACTAGGCAACGTT
>NW_013925648.1:0-206 GCF_000517525.1 Limulus polyphemus | reverse complement strand
ATTGAAGTATTTCCAGTTTATAATTCTACCGGATAAACAGTGTTAATAAAATTATATCTCTCAGGATTATTTACTCTAATTAATTTTTATACGTTTCTATAAGTTAAAGTAAAAATTTCCGGGTTTATAAGATTTTCAATAAACCTATTCTAATAAAAATAAAGATATAAATTTGCTATACAAATAGAATAGTTAGCTCCCATTGG
>NW_013925647.1:0-206 GCF_000517525.1 Limulus polyphemus | reverse complement strand
GCTTTATTGCCCTTTGAACCATGTCTAACTACTACTGTTCATGTCTTTATAAGTTGTTAATCACTTGGAGAATGTGGAACTCATATTATGCTATTGAATTACATTGCCCTTGAGCTACTCCAAGCTGCTCACGTGCATGCCTCGTGAAACATTTTTATTATATTATTATTATTTATTTTACTTAATCTAACCTTAACTAGCCTAAA
>NW_013925646.1:0-206 GCF_000517525.1 Limulus polyphemus | reverse complement strand
AGTTAACAATGAATTATTTAATAAGGAAGAATTAAGATAGTTGAGAAGTTAGTACTACTCAGTTAAAAATGAATTATTTAATAATAAAGAAATAAAGAAGTTGAGAAGTTAATAGTACTCAGTTAACAATGGATTATTTAAGGAAGAAAGTTGAGAAGTTAGTACTACTCAGTTAACAATGAATTATTTAATAAGGAAGAATTAAT
>NW_013925645.1:0-205 GCF_000517525.1 Limulus polyphemus | reverse complement strand
CAATAAGAAGAAAAAGGATTTATCAATAACGTGTACTGTCAATAAAAAGACACAAGAATTAACGATACTGTGTACTATCATACCAAATCATAACATTTAATGATACTGTGTAGTATCAATAACAAGCCACAAGATTTAACAATACTGTGTACTTTCAGTAAAAAGACACAAGATTTAACAATACTGAGTCCTGTCAATAAGAAGA
>NW_013925644.1:0-206 GCF_000517525.1 Limulus polyphemus | reverse complement strand
TAGCTGTTGGGTCCTATTTAATCCAGTCAGTCTTAAACAAACACATGTAGATATGTTGTAAATATATGAGTTAATAACACATTGGCTGCAGACTAAAGTGAACAGTAGGTCATAGAACGATACTAGCTATTGGGTCCTATTTAATCCAGTCAGTCTTAAACAAACACATGTAGATATGTTGTAAATATATGAGTTAATAAACACAT
>NW_013925643.1:0-223 GCF_000517525.1 Limulus polyphemus | reverse complement strand
AACGTACAAGAGCATTCGTTACTCTCTGCACTTCTCCTGGAGTTGGCGTAGGGAAAAGACCATGTCCACGGTGGACCTTCCAGCTCGAAAACCGCACTGCGATTCCGGGTAGATGTGTTCAGCCAGTTTCTGCAGACGAACCAGGAGCACTCGAGCGTAGACTTTGCCAACGACACTTAGAAGCGATATGCCTCTGTAGTTGGAAGTACTATATCTGTACATA
>NW_013925642.1:0-205 GCF_000517525.1 Limulus polyphemus | reverse complement strand
CAGTCCGAAGTCTACAGGGCTAGGTTTAGGACGAGAGTTGTGCTAAAGGGGAGAGCCTGCAAGAGCTGTCACAGGACTTGGAAAGTATGGCACACAAGGCCTACCCAGCTGCACCACCCGATCTCCTCAAGTTGTTGCTGAGGGATCAGTTCGTAGATGCCTTGGACAGTCCACAACTGAAAATACAAGTGAAGCAAGCACACCC
>NW_013925641.1:0-206 GCF_000517525.1 Limulus polyphemus | reverse complement strand
AGTCATGAGAAGTAGCGTGTATCTAGATCTGAGACTGGATAAGTAGTGTGTTATGTTCTAGTCATGAGAAGTAGCGTGTGTCTAGATCTGAGACTGGATAAGTAGGGTGTGTTATGTTCTAGTTACGAGAAGTAGCGTGTATATCGTTCTGAGACTGAATAAGTAGGGTGTGTTATGTTCTAGTCATGAGAAGTAGCGTGTGTCTA
>NW_013925640.1:0-206 GCF_000517525.1 Limulus polyphemus | reverse complement strand
CTACTAACACAAGTTACATAATGACTACATCTGTATTCACAACTACTAACACAAGTTACATAATGACTACATCTGTATTCACAACTACTAACACAAGTTACATAATGACTACATCTGTATTCACAACTACTAACACAAGTTACATAATGACTGAATCCTGCATTCACCACTAGTACTACAAGTTATGTAGCTACTACTTTCTTCAT
>NW_013925639.1:0-206 GCF_000517525.1 Limulus polyphemus | reverse complement strand
TACTGTAGAGAAGTTGTAGAAGAAGATCCTAAGATATGTACTTTAGAGAAGTTGTAGAAGAGGATCCTAAGATATGTACTGTAGGGAAGCTGTAGAAGAAAATTCTACGATATGTACTGTAGAGAAGTTGTTGAAGAAGATCCTAAGATATAAACTGTAGAGAAGTTGTAGAAGAAGATTCTAAGGTATAAACTGTAGAGAAGTTG
>NW_013925638.1:0-206 GCF_000517525.1 Limulus polyphemus | reverse complement strand
GGGGGCGTTATAATGTGACGGTCAATCCCACTATTCGTTGGTAAAAGAGTAGCCCAAGAGTTGGCGGTGGGTGGTGATGACTAGCTGCGCGAAATTCAAAAACAAACAAACAAACATTACTTAGATCATAAAATATATCATATATATATATATATTGTTACGTCTCCGTTCGTTAGTTAATTTTCCGTAAATTCGTTCCGTTTATT
>NW_013925637.1:0-206 GCF_000517525.1 Limulus polyphemus | reverse complement strand
ACTTAAAGATGACCTAAGAAGGTCGAAATGTTGTTCTTGTACTTTATTCTAATTAAAGTTTTAATACCCATACCAGCCGTCTCTACTTTGCATTTTTTACTTCAAGTGGGTTTCTCGTCATCATTAAACTATATGGCATTATTATATAAAATCCCATCCTCCATCCTTCTATGTGGATCTTCCCAGTAATACCTCTTTAATGGCAC
>NW_013925636.1:0-205 GCF_000517525.1 Limulus polyphemus | reverse complement strand
GTTAACACAGCAACATCAGGATAGAATTGCTTGTGAGTATATTTCAAATCCACATCCATTTAAACTGTTTATATCTATTATAACTTGTAATTATAAGACGTTACTTTATTTGTATAAATAAACAGTTGAAACGGGATGTGGATGAAAGTTAACACTGCAACATCAGGATAGAATACTTGTGAGTATATTTCAAATCCACATCCCA
>NW_013925635.1:0-205 GCF_000517525.1 Limulus polyphemus | reverse complement strand
TAAACACACTGAGACAACAAAGTACTTATCAATATCGACTTTACAAACCATCTAAACACACTGAGACAACAAAGTACTTATCAATATCGACTTTACAAACCATCTAAAGATACCTAGTTAATAAAGTACTCATTAATACCAAACTGACAAACCATCTAAACACACTGAGACAACAAAGTACTTATCAATATTGACCTTACAAACC
>NW_013925634.1:0-205 GCF_000517525.1 Limulus polyphemus | reverse complement strand
ACTGCTGTAGTCTCTCTTTTTGTTTCTTTCTTTTTCCTCCTAACAACTTGCTGTAATTTCTCTTGTTTGTTTTCTTTCTCCTGCAATAGCCATTGTAATCTTTCTTCTTGTTTATTTTCTTTCTCCTCCAATAGCTGTTGTAATCTCTCTTTTTGTTTATTTTGCTGTTCAAGCTGCCACTGTTGTCAAGTTTTCTCGCCACTGC
>NW_013925633.1:0-256 GCF_000517525.1 Limulus polyphemus | reverse complement strand
ACTGTGTACTGTCAAAAGTACACAGTATTGTTAAATCTTGTGTCTTCTTAGTCAATAAGAAAACACAAGATTTAACGATACTGTGTACTGTCAATAAGAAGACACAAGATTAAACAATACTGTGTACTGTCAAAAAGAAGACACAAGATTTAACAATACTGTGTACTGTCAATGAGAAGACACAAGATTTAGAAATACTGTGTACTATCAATAAGAACACACAAGATTTAACAATATTGTGTACTCTCAAGAAGAA
>NW_013925632.1:0-206 GCF_000517525.1 Limulus polyphemus | reverse complement strand
ACGCGGATTCGAACCTGCGACCCTCAGATTGCGAGTCGAGTGCCTTAACCACCTGGCCATGCCGGGCCCTGGAGCAATGGAACGAACAGAGTGGCCTCCACTATTGCAATAATACATAAATTCAGATGATTTTTCTACCCCAACAGCCACAATAAGGCTGATATGAAGAGCCATTTCTTGAGCTATATCCACTTCCTACTTTGACC
>NW_013925631.1:0-206 GCF_000517525.1 Limulus polyphemus | reverse complement strand
CTAACAAACGGAGACGTAACAAATTGGTGTCAGAAGTGGGATGAAAAAAAATGGAAACGAGAGGCGGAAAATCAAACTTCAGTTTAGCAGACTTGATGGCAGCAATACAAGAGCAGCAAAAGAAACAAGAAGAGAGACAACAGCAGCTGCAAGAAAACCTGCAACAGTGGCAGCTCGAACAACAAAAGAAACAAGAAGAACGAGAA
>NW_013925630.1:0-206 GCF_000517525.1 Limulus polyphemus | reverse complement strand
TACCTGATGATGACAAAACCTTGTCGAAACGTTGTACATTTGCTGTCATGTTAAACTTATATTAAAGTTTTTCTTCATTACCCATTTAAGCAGTCTCCAGCCATTATTACATACCTTTTAACTTTTGCAGCAACATCGTTTCTATTACTGTCAACAAGTATTTGATCAAGAGTTGCTTGTAAAACTATAATTCTCCAATACTGACG
>NW_013925629.1:0-205 GCF_000517525.1 Limulus polyphemus | reverse complement strand
AAGATGTTTATTATAAAACATATCCATACGTAAAAGTATTTTTATCAATAGATAATATGTTTATTATAAAACATAGCCATACGTAAAAGTAATTTTTATGAATAGATAATATGTTTATTATAAAACATATCCATACGTAAAAGTACTTTTTATCAATAGATAAGATGTTTATTATAAAACATATCCATACGTAAAAGTAATTTTT
>NW_013925628.1:0-206 GCF_000517525.1 Limulus polyphemus | reverse complement strand
AATGTGAACGAACCGGAAACGATATAAACACTTCAAATATTACCAAGATATACATATTTCTGAAAACGACATTCCAAATGTGCCTAAAAAAGACTACGACGCTGGAGATATGCTTAAACGATAATTAACTAAAGAGAACACACCATGTGTGATTGGAAAGTTGCAAAATCTAGGTAATGTTGATTATCACGTAAAACACACAATCG
>NW_013925627.1:0-420 GCF_000517525.1 Limulus polyphemus | reverse complement strand
CTTACTTGTACTTAAATTGTGCTGACATTTTAAATATTATTTAGATAATACAACGTTTTTTTTTTCGATATTTATAACTGCATCTCTACATCAGGCTACCTGATTAATAACATCAAACTTTTACCATAACGAATGTGGGCTCGATATTTGTAACTGCATCTCTACATCAGGCTACCTGATTAATAACATCAAACTTACATCATAACGAATGTGGTCCATATATTAGTTTGTGTAAAGGTATTTAAAGAAATAATTTTAATTAAGAGATTAATTTCTATTTTTTTTAAACAACATTTCCTGTTATATAATTATTTTGTTATGTTTCAAACTAATACACCGCTGGAGATTTAAGTAAACACTTTAATGGTGATCAATAAACAGTGGAAATAATATATAAAGTGTGATATGAATAAACACTAG
>NW_013925626.1:0-206 GCF_000517525.1 Limulus polyphemus | reverse complement strand
GATCCTGTTTCACCCGTTCTTGCCAATATATTTATGACCCAGATCGAAACACAAGCCACACATCCTGCGCTTCATCCCCCACTATACTGGTACAGATATGTCAATGACACTTTTGCTTGTTTCACTTCTACAGAATACACAGTAACTTTCTTTAAACACATAAATTCCATTCATCCCAAACTACAATCATTCAAAGCTTAATTTTA
>NW_013925625.1:0-206 GCF_000517525.1 Limulus polyphemus | reverse complement strand
AACGTTGAATATTATTTATGATTTTAATATGATATCGTTAAAGCTGTATGCTTGTTGTGGGCACAAGCGGGTTTAGATATTTTTCCCCCTAACTGTACGTAGTTGGGCACACATAATCTGACGGTATACAGTGTTGATAAACTTTGTTACCGATCTGTAAAACAACAATGAATGATTAATGGTTTCACAGGTACTACTTCGACATT
>NW_013925624.1:0-206 GCF_000517525.1 Limulus polyphemus | reverse complement strand
TTTTCCCCCAGCTTATTATATTGTAATCCTGAACTTTCAGCCATACGTTTATGTAATTTTCATAGAAAAGTTACTTGAGTTAAAGTTGGTTTAAATATTGAAATTTGAAAAATATTCTTATACATAAGACATGTTAAAAGACTGTTAATATATAATGTAATGTACTTTTTTTAAGGTACAAATAATAATTAAAGTTTCTTGTTTTG
>NW_013925623.1:0-205 GCF_000517525.1 Limulus polyphemus | reverse complement strand
TTTTATTTTTCGCTTGTCACTCCAAGTTGTGTCGCTGCTCTCCAGAAAATATAATATTTTTTTTATATCGCAGAGAAGACCCCCAGTGGCACAGCGGTATGTCTGCAGACTTACAACGCTAGAAACCGCGTTTCGATACCCGTGGGGGGCAGAGCACAGATAGCCCTTGCGTAGCTTTGTCCATAATTAAAAAACAAACAAAAAA
>NW_013925622.1:0-202 GCF_000517525.1 Limulus polyphemus | reverse complement strand
AATTTTGAATAAAAGGATCTCTATTTTGAAAGTCTTACATCAAGGGCATCTTTGTATTGGAATATGAAGAAAAATAATTTTAAAAAAATTTGGGAAAAAACATGGTCCATAGCCTCTGGTTTTTAGTGAAAATATGAATTTTTTTGGAAATGGAAAAAAGAGTTTTTTTGATGCAAAATTAATAGAAAAATATCCGATAGTA
>NW_013925621.1:0-230 GCF_000517525.1 Limulus polyphemus | reverse complement strand
AACAAGAGTAGAATGTGTAGAAACAATGATGACAAAACCTTGTCGAAACGTTGTACATTTGCTGTCATGTTAAACTTATATTAAAGTTTTTCTTCATTACCCATTTAAGCCGTCTCCAGCCATTATTAGTCTCAAAGTGGGTTCCTCGTCATCGAATTTTAATGTAGTGTATGTATTAACAATAGTAAAATGTGTGGAAACTAATGTAGTGCATGACCTAATAATAGTAG
>NW_013925620.1:0-206 GCF_000517525.1 Limulus polyphemus | reverse complement strand
TTTTCAAATGCAGTTATTCAAATAAAAATAGTAATGTACCAGGAAAATTTCTTAGAGATTTCTTTATTTCTCATAATATTCTGTCACAAAAATATGATACTTGAGCCCCTATTTATCGATGAGTTCGTTTTTTGCCTTTCGTGTCAACAGTTTTATATGTATTTCAAGCAGATTTGATATGCACTATTAGGACTCTTCGAAGAGCG
>NW_013925619.1:0-206 GCF_000517525.1 Limulus polyphemus | reverse complement strand
GTATAGATATTAAATCAGAGCAGGAGAAAGACCAAGATTTGAAGCCAATAATTGATTTTCTAAAAGCAAGTGTTTTGTGTCCTGCTTGGGAGAAGGTATCTAGTCTAAGCCCTGTGACAAAGAACTATTGGGCACAATGGGACCAGTTGAAGCTTGAAGATAGTTTTCTTCTCCAGAGATGGGAAACTGCAGATGGGAAAGTGATG
>NW_013925618.1:0-205 GCF_000517525.1 Limulus polyphemus | reverse complement strand
AAATCTTTTGTCTTCTTATTGAGAGTACACAGTGTCTTTAAATCTTGTGTCTTTTTATTGATAGTACACAGTATTGTTAAATCTTGTGTCTTCTTATTGACAGTACATAGTATCGTTAATTCTTCTGTCTTCTAATTGACAATACACAATATCGTTAAATCTTGTGTCTTTTTATTGATAGTACACAGTATTTATAAATCTTGTA
>NW_013925617.1:0-206 GCF_000517525.1 Limulus polyphemus | reverse complement strand
TGTTGTGTGAATTGTGATTACTGTTGGTGGATATTTATAGGTATGGGTAAGCAGGTGGTGGTATCTAGCTCGTGGAAGGCGTTAATTGGTGGAGTGTTGTATTGTGGCTTAGGCCTAAGCAAACTCCCATAATCAACAAACAATCGACAGGAACAGAACGCACAGCCACTATCCATCAATAATAAAATACCTACCAGCCACTACCC
>NW_013925616.1:0-207 GCF_000517525.1 Limulus polyphemus | reverse complement strand
AACGTCATTGACGTAATATTGGTTCAGATATAGACAATTCTGTTAGTTAGTGGACGTCATTGACGTAATATTGGTTCAGATACAGACAATTCTGTTAGTTAGCGGACGTCATTGACGTAATATTGGTTCAGATACAGACAATTCTGTTAGTTAGTGGACGTCATTGACGTAACATTGGTTCAGCACAGACAATTCTGTTAGTTATTG
>NW_013925615.1:0-206 GCF_000517525.1 Limulus polyphemus | reverse complement strand
CAATAAGAAGACACAAGATTTAAAGATACTGTGTACTGTCAATAAGAAGACACAAGATTTAACGATACTGTATACTTTCAATATGAAGACACAAGATTTAAAAATACTGTATACTATCAATAAGAAAATACACCATTTAGCAATACTGTGTACTATCAATAAGAAGATACACCATTTAGCAATACTGTGTACTATCAATAAAAGAC
>NW_013925614.1:0-207 GCF_000517525.1 Limulus polyphemus | reverse complement strand
GAAGTTCTTGTACTGTCATTTATACCTGGTTTATCTTGTCAAGTAATGAAAACATTTAGCAAACAAAGTAAGAAAGAAGTTATTGTACTGTCATTTATACCTGGTTTATCTTGTCAAGTAACGAAAACATTTAGTAAACAAAGTAAGGAAGAAGTTCTTGTACTGTCATTTATACCTGGTTTATCTTGTCAAGTAACGAAAACATTT
>NW_013925613.1:0-207 GCF_000517525.1 Limulus polyphemus | reverse complement strand
GACTGTAAAAACTTGTGTAGTATATAATGTTGAGATAGACTGTAATAACTTGTGTAGAATATAATGATGAGATAGACTGTAATAACTTGTGTAGAATATAATGATTAGAAAGACTGTAATAACTTGTGTAGAATATTATGATTAGAAAGACTGTAATAACGTGTGTATAATATTATGATGAGTTAAATTGTAATAATTTGTGTAAAT
>NW_013925612.1:0-205 GCF_000517525.1 Limulus polyphemus | reverse complement strand
AGGGTTCATGATGAGCGAGTTGATTACGAGTTGACGTAGGTATAATTCACTTCACAGGAAGTTAGCTAGCTTTGTTCTTCCTTATTTACGAGCGACACACGCCGAGTTTTCCACGATGAATTTCTATAATGTTTTTGTAAAAATACTGATGTCCAATGAGAATCCACTGAAGTTAAGTGATTTATATATAATTTTCGAACTTTGT
>NW_013925611.1:0-206 GCF_000517525.1 Limulus polyphemus | reverse complement strand
TTTTAATATAAGTTAAATTTGTTGACTTTGTTTGTAGCCTACACAATTATCTAAGTCTCATTATTAAATAGCACGTATTATTTTTATTATATAACAATATTATAATACTAACTAGTAGTATCCCTTATCTGGTAATTAGTATTTTGTTTTTTAATTCAAGAAAAAAGTAAAGATTATAATAAACTACCAACTATGACAATGACTGA
>NW_013925610.1:0-207 GCF_000517525.1 Limulus polyphemus | reverse complement strand
ATTGACAGTACTCAGTATAGTTAAATCTTGTGTCTTCTTATTGACAGTGCACAGTATCGTTAAATCTTATGTCTTTTTATTGACAGTACACAGTATAGTTAAATCTTCTGTTTTCTTATTGACAGGACACATTATTGTTAAATCTTGTGTTTTCTTATTGACAGGACACATTATCGTTGAATATTGTTTCTTCTTATTGACAGTACT
>NW_013925609.1:0-362 GCF_000517525.1 Limulus polyphemus | reverse complement strand
CATCAAGAGTAAAGCTGAGTTACTCGGGCTACTGTATAAGATATTACCTAATCAAGAGTAAAACTGAGTTACTCTAAGCTACTGTATAAGATAATTACCTAATCAAGAGGATTAGGTAATATCTTATACAGTAGCCCCCGAGTAACTCAGCTTTAAAGAGTAAAACTGTGTTACTCGAGACTTCTGTATAAGATATTATCTAATGAAGAGTAAAGCTGAGTTTCTCGGGGCTACTGTATAAGATATTACCTAATCAAGATTAAAACTGAGTTACTTGGGGCTACTCTGTAAGATATTACCTAATCAAGAGTAAAACTGAGTTACTCGGGGCTACTGTATAAGATATTGCCTAATGAAGAGTA
>NW_013925608.1:0-207 GCF_000517525.1 Limulus polyphemus | reverse complement strand
TAGTGAATATACATAGCAAAAAACGTTAAGATCCATGAATTTAGAAAACTCTGATAGCAAGAAATCTATAACAGAGCAATATCAAAAAGCTTCACTGCAGTACACATTCTCTTTCAGAAAGCCAATAATGTAGTAACAAAATGGACCACAAAAGTCTCAAAAATTATAATATGAAGCTAGAGTTTTGCATGTAAATACGTGAGTATG
>NW_013925607.1:0-204 GCF_000517525.1 Limulus polyphemus | reverse complement strand
AAAAGATTTAAGAATACTGTGTACTGTTAATAAGAAGACTCAACATTTAACAATACTGTGTACTGTCAATAAGAAGACACAAGATTTAACGATACTGTGTACTGTCAATAAGAAGACACAATATTCATCGATAATGTGTACTGTCAATAAGAAGACACAAGATTTAACTATACTGTGTACTGTCAATAAGAAGACACGAGATTT
>NW_013925606.1:0-673 GCF_000517525.1 Limulus polyphemus | reverse complement strand
GTGTGTCTTCTTATTGAGAGTAAACAGTATTGTTAAATATTGTGTCTTCTTATTGACAGTACACAGTATACTTAAATCTTGTGTCTTCTTATTGAAAGTACACAGTATCGTTAAATCTTGTGTCTTCTTATTGACAGTACAAAATCATCGTAATATTGACAGGACACATTATTGCTAAATCTTGTGTTTTCTTACTGACAGTACACATTATCGTTGGAAGAAGACACAATACTAAGATTTAACGATACTGTGTACTGTCAACAAGATTTAACAATAATGTGTCCTCTCAATAAGAAGACACAATAAGAGGACACACGATTTAACAATACTGTGAACTGTCAATAAGAAGACACAAGATTTAACGATACTGTGTACTGTCAGTAAGAAGACACAAGATTAAAAGATACTGTGCACTGTCAAAAAGAAGACACAAGATTTAAGGATACTGTGTACTGTCAATAAGAAGACACAATATTCAACGATAATGTGTACTGTCAGTAAGAAAACACGACAGTACACAGTTTTGTTAAATCTTGTGTCTTCTTATTGAAAGTACACAGTATCGTTAAATCTTGTGTCTTCTTATTGACAGTACACAGTATCGTTAAATCTTGTGTCTTCTTATTGACAGTGCACAGTATCGTTAAATCTTGTGTTTTCTTACTGACAGTAC
>NW_013925605.1:0-204 GCF_000517525.1 Limulus polyphemus | reverse complement strand
TACTGTCAATAAGAAGACACAAAATTTAACGATACTGTGTACTGTCAATAAGAAGACACAAGATTTAACGATACTGTGTACTGTCAATAACTAGACACAAGATTTAACAATACTGTGTACTGTCAATAAAAAGACACAAGATTTAACGATACTGTGTACTGTCGAAAAGAAGACACAAGATTTGACGATACTGTGTACTTTCAA
>NW_013925604.1:0-425 GCF_000517525.1 Limulus polyphemus | reverse complement strand
GTTGTATCGGGAGAATGATTAAAGAACTGGATGTACAGTTGTATCGGGTGGATGATTACAGAACAGGATGTATAGTTGTCTCGGGTGGATGATTAAAGAACTGGATGTACATCCCGATACAACTGTACATCCTGATCTTTAATCATTCACCCGAGACAACTGTACATCCTGTTCTTTAATCATCCACCCGATACAACTGTACATCCTGTTCTTTAATCATTCACCCGATACAACTGTACATCCTGTTCTTTAGTCATCCACCCGATACAACTGTACATCCTGTTCTTTATTCATCCACCCGATACAACTGTAGATCCTGAATGAATAAAGAACAGGATGTACAGTTGTATCGGGTGATGATTAAAGAACTGGATGTACAGTTGTATCGGGTGGATGATTAAAGAACAGGATGTACAGTTGTCTCG
>NW_013925603.1:0-207 GCF_000517525.1 Limulus polyphemus | reverse complement strand
GTTCGTGGAGTTTTTGTACCAAAAAACGCTAAAGATGAGTATGGGGTTACACATTCGGAAACTAGAGTTACAGCAAGGTGTTCATGGAGTAGTTGTACCAATTACGCTAAAGATGAGTATAGTGGAGATAAATTAGGAAACTAGAGTTACAAATAGGTGTTCATGGAGTAGTTGTACCAAGTAGGGCTAAAGATGAGCATGATGGTT